>NC_068362.1:14979984-15004984 GCF_020536995.1 Dreissena polymorpha | reverse complement strand
TACTACTACTACTACTACTACTACTACTACTACTACTACTACTACTACTACTACTACTACTACTACTACTACTACTAATACTAATACTAATACTACTACAACTACTTCTTCTACTACTTCTACTACTGCTACTTCTACTACTACTACTACTACTACTACTACATATACTGCTACCACTACAACTACTACTATTACCTCTACTACTACTACTACATCTACTACTACTAAGAACTTCACAGAAGTTCACGAGAGTCTGGAACCGGCTACCATATGGAGAGTCGCGAGGATCCGCCCAAACAGCACACAGCTCGTTTATGTTGCAAAAAACCTCCTGTACAACCCGTCTTATGCTCATAGTGCACACCAAAGTACATGAACATCGAAGTGGTACACGCACTTTTTGAGTGCCCACTTACAGACTCGCCGACACGTCTTCAAACTTTCCTAGAAACCATTCGGCCTCCAAGCGCACCACTGCACGAACTCTTAATAAACGCAGAACCCGCAAGACAGGTTGTGTACTTCATGGGAATGATCGATGACGCAAAAGCAGACTTGATACCTATTAATCTCTAACCAGAGATTCTGACTAACTGCGCCAATTTCCTACAATCGGTACTCGCGGTATAGTCATCAAGAGAACTCCATGCATGTCGTCGAACTCTAAACCTGGCACTTCTAAACTTCGCTATATTTATTTTTGTGCGTGAATTGCAAAGGACGCTGGTATCAAAATGACGCGTTCAAAGAACTGGGAAATAAATTACACCCTTACGATAAACAAGGGTCATGCTGAAAACCATGTATTTATGTATATAACAATTTAACTTAATCTCTACTTATTTACAATGACTGTTTTTTGTATATGTGCTATGTTTGTATCGTTTGTTTGTATCATGTACATCTTCAGAAAAATGGGGGCAATAAAAATAAAAAAATATTAAATAATTACAAAATCAAAATAATAATAATAATAATTATTATTATTACTATTACTACGTTTTTTATGATATTGATTTATTTGATAGTCCAATGGTAATGGGATTTGATTGTAGATAATTTATGACAAAGTAAAATCTAATAGCTGATTATTACCTCGCATAAACATCCTTATATTGGATATATATTTACGCTGTATTATTTTATTGTTTATTGTGATGATATTGAACATTAATGCAGTAGACGTGTTGACCAAAGTCAAAATAAAGTGATAAGCGCATGAAAATGTAGATTCAATGATAGCTTGTCATGCTATCAAATATAAAATGTTAAGTTGTACTTGAATTCATCCTTGGAGATGATCATTCCAGAACGGAACGTAGATGATAACGTAACTAAATGCGATCACGAGAAGACCTACATTTGAACTTCGTTATAGGAAAGATAGCCAAATTGTTTGCGCTCACGAGGGCATCAAATGATTATTCAGGACAAACATGAACAACACACAATGAACGCAATGCCTCCGTCCATTCTGCCCCACCCCTCCTCTTTCTCTGGCCTTAATGGTATTCAGTAATACAGTAAATCGGTATACCACGCGAAGAAAGGGCCAAAGCATGGCCCCTTTGAAACAAAAGCAGTAAAGATTTACTGAACGGCTCTGCAATCATAATTTAAAACAGACGTGCTCCAGTCTTTCGATCCTAACTTTCAGATTCTCCAAGATTCCACCTTTGAGTAGTTCTCAATTAGTCAACGGTCTTATACAATATCTAAAACACCGCATTATAAGGTGCGCGGTTCTATGAAAATCAGATGACATGTCTATATTTGAAAAATATTGTGATATCCAAAGTACATTAAGTGTTGAACAGATGTTTTATCACGTGATGATTTAGTTACGATATAATGTAATACGCTATCAAGAACATTGTTTGAACTATTTTGGATACGGCCTCACATGTAAAAAGAGATAACCGCATTTATTACGGCCAACTGCGATGTTCTTTCAGCTCAATTTAACCTACATTTGATATAAGTGACAGCGATAAATGCATTGCTATCAATAGTAAACTATATTTCAACAAAGTACTAGAGACAATAACAACGTCGATATTGAGCACGAGGGCGTCAACTGATACATTTAAATGCAGAAAAGCATGGTGCTTTAAGAGACATATTGGCAATATCAGTGGCAGAAGTGACACATGTACTTTTAGTTGTATTAGCGGTGTAGCAGTAGCTGCTGGGATCGCACAACTTTACCGATGAAAACCAAGTCCTGGTTTTTATAGAACGGCCTTGACGTTCTTCTATTTCGACACTGTTAACTTTTACAATTAACCACCATCCGTAAGTTAATGTATTAAACCTTATTATGAACAGTTACTTAATCATATACAAATTACATTAACAAGGCATTACATAAACGTGTGTGAACGATAATAACTCTACGTACGAGATTAGCGATGTGAAATTGCCACGGTCATGTAATTGTTTTCAGAAAGGTCGCTTAATAAGTTGGCACATGGCTGAAAATCATGTTGCTAAAAGTCAAAGGGAAGAAAGTTTAATTGTAATGATAATGTTAGTACATGATCTGTAAACAATTAAGCTCTAAACCGCAAAGCACACGAATGGCGCTATATACGAACCTTAAAGCTGAGTAAGCTATCACCTGAACACATATTTCTTAAATCAAACTACTACTACTACTATACAACAATTTAACCGTATTCCGATGTTTGTATGAAGTCTAAACATATAAACTATCTGCATTTGAAACGCACTTAAATACATACTACAATACATGCGTGGAATGCATCTTTTTAAGCGATAAGCTGTGCCTAAGTTCCAGCCTTTCAAGCTTTCGCAATACAGTACAAATATTTTGCAAAGTGTGATAAAATAGTAAAACGCAACAAACATTGTTCAACATATAAACATGCAGTAACATAGCAAAGCAAACTCTGGGGGAAACCAGTAATCCTCACCAAAAACAACATTGTAAAGCTTGATCCTGTTCAATGGTAAATATAAGACTAAGACAAACAAATTAAAACTGGGAGGGGGAAATTTTGTCATCAAGAGATAACAAAAATAACGCAGTTAATTGCAGTAAAACAATAGACTCACTGATACAAAATTAAAAGTATGCAGCCGCGTTTTCAATCAGTCACCAACGCAACTACTAAGTGACCAAATGCCATCTACATAGGTGTATCAAGCAGTCGGCTCTTACTTTACACCTAAGTTCCAACACAGTGTACAATACCATCAACGAGATATTTTACTGGGTTATGAAAATACCTCTCTTCTTTCAAAATGATCTTCCGGTTCGCCAGTCAACTCACCTTATCCGATAATTACGGTAACATTCAGCCTACTATGAATCAGCTCAAATTTATTAATTTAAGATTAAAATTGTTGTGAGCAAAATATCTAGAATGGACTTTATTAACCATATTGAATAATATTGAAAGTAGTCGAGAGTTTTATAAATGAGGTATTTAATGGTATAAAGGTAAAACTGTTAGAACTCTTGACCTGACTTTCAAATTACAAACAAATCTTTTTCGAATAGAAAAAGTCTTAAAAAATAATGACAACATTATTTAATAAAGTGTATTAATACAGCGTTCATCAATATAATAATTTCAAAATTTAATTTGCAATATACGTGTTTTCTTAATCACGCGACTTATTGCAGATGTGTTATCATGCTGTACGAAGCAACTTACGATCATGACCATCACTATACCTATTTCGGAGGGAAAAGCTTCAGGGTGGTGGCTTGGGCTAACATACGAGATAATAAAATGTGTATCAGTCTTTTGCGTTTTATTTTTAATTTAATGTATTTTACTGTAGCTTATTTCAAATCGTGTATTATGTTCAAAGCACAATAGTTTGCCTATCCAGACAGCCGAACTAGCAAACCACATAGCGGCGAATAACAGTAGGGCCGGGGTGTGATAATCCCCTCTTAAAAGTGAGGTTTGGGACTCTCAAACATAACTCGTCATGAAGGAGGGGCCGTCCATCTATGCTGGGTTCGTGTTTTACATATATTTCATAAAATAACAAACACACGTTTATTTTCCTTATACGTTTCTAGATTTCACAAATGGGCAGAGTCAAGCAGGAGCAATCCCACTAATTAGCATCATTTGATAAATTAAGACATTTGCAACGTTCATAAATAGATTCCGTTACATCTTCAGGTCTGGAAAGGAAGCATTTTACAATGTTAATGATGATAAATTTGTAGCATTTATGTGAAACGTTTCGGTAATATAGACTTATGAGTGCCTGTGTGTCGAATTCTTTAAATAGAGCATGACCATGAGTGTGATTGTTTTATAAAAAGCTCACAGCACACCGTCTTGTGGATTCACGCCCATTTATGGAAAGTACATACTTGTGGATTTGTTTTCCTAAAAAGTGTCTCCATTCAATATAAATGTTCAAATTAACAAAACATAAGTATAGTATGTCATATTCTTCTATAGAAACAAAACAGTTGCAGGAATAATGAGACATATGCAATCGTCATTTAAGACCGTATGATTAATTAAGAAAAAATAATTTTGTTGATTAAAATGTATTGTTATATGGTTTTTGTAAAACATTTTTATAAATAAACGATATAAGTGCACAGATTTTACCTCTAAGACAATGAAATTGTTCATGATTCCGATAAAGTGTATTAATATATTCCATAGCCTAAACGTATACATTTTTTAGAACTATAGTAATCAGTTCAATTTTTTGCTTATGATTGTGTTTAACAAAGACGGAAGAATCAAAATTTGAGTCAATAAGTATAAATGTTACACACACAGTGAAATTAGTTTCATAAGTATGATACACATATGTGTTGCTCAGTACTAGTATTATTATCAGTATGTTTATGAAAAGAAAAAAATATCCAAAATAATTATGTGTTCTTTTTTCGTTCTGAGTTCAATACTTTGGAACCTTCCGTCTTACCATATACCATGTGATTCGGTGTATTTATTTGAATGGTGCGTTACAACTTTAGGAATTCGTATTGAACCTTTAGTCCCATCTGCTATATATTCCGAGTAAATGTGGATCATATTCGGACGTAAGTAAGCTATAGAGCCGCCGTGGTGATAACTGTTGGTCCTGCAACGTCCAGGAATATCCTTGGGGCTCCGGGAGGCCAACACGGCAGTTTTGGGAAGTGTTGATATGACGTGTTGATTCGTGATGCTTCGGGACGATATCAGAATCCGGGATAGTATGTGTGCTTCCGTATAGGGTCAGTAGACTTCCGTTTTTATTTCTTGATTTAGAGTACAGGAACACATTTCAGACCCCGAACCATCAAGGACCATGATCGCAGTTTTACGGTTGTCTCTGCGCCCGTTCATGGTAAACGCCGGTAGAGTTTGAACTAACGCTAGCATCACCAATCAGCAAGGAGCTATTTAGGAGAAAGACGGAGGAAACATGCAAAAACAGGGGGAAAACACGGCGGATACACAGACTATGATTTCGACAAATGGCAAGCTTATGACTGGTGAAATGCCAGTTTCTTGTGTAAAACACTCAGGTTGCACACTTTATCCTTATGACAACGCGAAGTTTGCTAGAGAAATAGAGAAGTCTCAATTGTATCTACACAGATGAAAGAGCGAAACGGAGAATCAACTTGGTCAGACAATTGCTTGTCAGAACATCAGGCCTGGATCAATACGCATGGCTGATGTACAAACTGAAGAACGATAACACAATGGCTTCTTTAATTTGCTACGTAGGGGCTTTATTATATATACCAAGAGATCCTGAGTACAGAATCAACCCAAATAAGTTAAACTACAAAATGCCTCTACCATCTGGCATTACGCTGGCAATAACATGTCGATACCTTGCAACAAGATACAGAAACGACCTTCCTTTGTATGGTTTCCTTGTATCACACAACATCATCTCCGAGATAATCCTTCAGGTTTGCGATACGATACTTGTATTGTTTGATTAGGGACCAATTCCATTACCTGAAACGCCAGGAAACAAATCGCCAAGCCATTTGGCCACCTATATCAGCTGCACAACTGTGTGGGTGTTTTGTATGAGAAGCACATCCCCACCACCTGTATTCGCGGCGTTGTGGCTCATCGCAGAACAACAACAAATGATACTTTTCCATTATCATCATGGGTTTGGTCGACGTTTACTACAATTTCGTGTGGATGGAAGCAGGCATCGATCAGTTAAAGTGTTCAAAGCAGTGAGCTGAAAACGAGTCATCGACAAGGGGGTGTTGGGCTTACCGTATTCGGAGTCTTTACTGAAGGACGGCACGGCAAACCAATGCATTGTTATGCTGCAAATGAAGTATTTACCCTGCAGAAGTGGCTTATGAAACTTTCATGAAAAGCATTTCGCATTTCAGGATCATCTTCAGTTACCGACTGCCCATTGAGCAACGGATTGTGGAAATGCTATAAAGATTCATGCTCATCGCTTTCGATGTACATGTATACCCATCAAAATATTGCAGTCGTAAAAGGCAGTGACGTACATTATAATCAAACTGCATGTTGATCTTCCCTTGCAAATTACTATGTGATACGTCATAGTGTTGTGTATGTGGATTGTTTCCCTGTCAGTCATGCCTTTTGTTGTCGAGCCGCTCTTCTTGTCTCACAGCTTTTGCCCCTCGCTCTGACGCGCTCGTATCAGGTTTTTCTGATTAAGCTCTGCTGCCTTAGAACTCAAGAGGTTTGTATTCTTAACCTTGTTTTTGTATTCCTATAAGTTAATCGTGTACAACATAGGTTCCTTATTCAGCAAATCGGCTATATCAACCTCCTGTAAGTCTGAAGGACGTTGACAGTACGTTTCATTTTTTGGCATGCATTTGACGTTTTAGCTATGTACACTAAATTATAGGTTGCAAATTCGAGATCCGATTTCAAAATGATGGAATCTCTTTTAAGCGAGTTATTGTCAGTCCGTGGCAGGTCGTTTTTGGTCCGTATCACTGCCTTGTTATTTCCGTGTCCTTGTCGTGTAGATCCGGAAAGGTCCGTGAAAATGCCGTGTTGGTCCGTGTTTACCCGTGTGTATGCGTGTCTCTGTCGTGTTGGTCCGTAGCGCTACCTGGACTGTCCGGGACAGTTCGTGTAACCGTCGTGTTGATTGTGTCTTGATGCCTGGCATATCCGTGTTGGTGCCGAGTTGTCAAACATCCAAACAGTCCACGGATGGTCCCGGACCTTGATCCGGGGTATTCCTGGGCGATACGGGACTTACGTATCCATCCGTGCATCCGTAAAGGGGACGTGGACTTAATGGACATGTTCCATGTTTTAATTGTTTTTTTAAGTTAATCATTAATTTTGTTAATGTATGTTCATCAAGAAAAATATTTTGTAACATACCAGATATATAAACGTCACATTACATTTGCAATCACAGATATATGCAGAAGTTAAATACATTCCGGTAGTTTCTCAATAGTCTATATTGTGTAAACCAAACTAAATCTATTCATATCAGCACATTATGCTTATTCTTTTTTCATAAAAAAATGCGTGTCGGTAGCTTTACGACGTAAAGTGTGTCAACAACAAAATATCCAGAATTCCTGTTTTCTTTCATTTTACGGCCGGATTGATCAAATTAATCAAAATTGGTATTTTAGACGAAAATCATAACAAAGTGTTCTAGACAATATTCGTTTCATGCGAGGCGCATGCGCATGTATGCTATCTTTTAGCGCCCTTTTAGGTTGCGGGTGACAAGTCAAACTGGAAGTGTGAATATTCCTTTATTTAACTAAACAACACTCTTATTTACTGTAAACGGATATCGTTTTGAAATCAGACAATGACGATTTGTTCAACTAGGTCAGTAGATTAAGTGAACAACCGGAAACGCGGTTTTGGATGGTTTTGTATTACTTTAATTAAACTTATTATTAATAATTATTAAAGTAATTGTCCAATCCTTAAAACAATGCGTGTGTGACCTACGGATACAATGTCAATGCAATTAGGGTCATTCAAACTCAAATTATTTAGGTAAAATCGCTTTTTTGATTTTAGTAACAGTAAACAATACTTTAAGCCAAAAATTATAAATAACATTTCCAAGTTAGGTTTCCATACTCGCTGTGTATATCCCAAGTTTCATCAACATATATGAATCACACTCATATTTAAGTGCAATAATTCTATCAAAACTCGAGGTAGTGATCGGAAACAGTGTTATTGTTTTATTTTAAGCACAAAATGACTTTCAAATTCAAACCATCAGCTCCAAAAATAACTAAAAGTAAGCTCTCAATGCATGCAATTACTTATATTTAGGCTAACATCTTAATTAAAAAAACAGCAACATATATAAAATACGTTTTCTGAATTATTAACTTCTGCAAATTGACAACGATAATATACCCCGGCATAAAATAAATAAAGGCCATAAACAAAAATAATATTATTGCAATACTATTGAAAACGACGAAACATCCAAATAAACAAACCAAAAATAAACAGATTAATGAATTATATGTTTGTTTCAGCATTTGCTATAATAACACTGTAATACGTAGTAGCAGTAGTAGTTGTAGTAGTTGTTGTTGCTGTGGTAGAAGTAATAGTAGTTGAAGGGAGTAGAAGTAGAAGAAGTAGTTATATTAAGTGTGGAAGTAGTAGAAGGGGAAATAGTAGCAGTCGGAGTAGTAGTATAAGTAGTGTAAGTAGTAGTAGTAGCACTAGTATTAGTAGAATCAGTAGTAGTAGTTATATTAGTAATAGAAATTGTAGCAAGTGTCTTCTTCTTCTTCTTATAAGTAGTGTTATTATAAGTAGAAGTAGTGGAAGTCTACTCCCTAACCGAACATATTTTCATAATTCAAAGAGAAGAATATTGCTTTGAAAAGTCCCGTATTTAGTTGAATCCAATGCTAATCCAATTACATAGACTGTTAGTTTCTTTGGTAGAACCAAACGGTTTCGTGATGGTGTGTTGAGAATTATATATTGTGCATAACTCTATATGAATCATTGAGCCTTTCAACTTCCCATCGGTTGCGGACACCGTTTTCAATATTTGAACAGTTTCAAAACCGATGATTCGTTAAAAGAACCCTTCTGGCAAGTTATAAATACATTTATTTCGTATACACAACCGCTCGGTACGGAGCTTACCTTGATGTAGTGCAATGGTAATTTGATGCGCTGGGATTGATGTTCAATCAGTATACTAAGAACATTTCACACAATTGAAGATGGGTCGTTCCTTAATTTTTAAGTGTTGACAATTATGAGTAAAAAGATTGTCTTGAGAACTTATAACGTGATAAGACTTAATCGTTTCATTTTAGTAACTACGCTCATAGTAATTTAATGCAATTAATTAAACATGCAACCATCATCAAAAGCAGAAGTATTAGGACTACGGTTTATTTGTTATTTAACTAATGCAATTCATCTCAATTCCATCGACCAGTTATACAACAGATATTTGCGTTGTGTTGACGTTAACTCAGTTTATCTGTGCTAACTGTGTTAACTGTTGTTTGAATCTTACATGTGTCTTTTGACCTTAAATATTGTTAGCCTGCAACGATTCAGTTGTTTACTTAGATATGTATACTTTGCTTATAACAAGTATCTGTCTAAAAGGGTTTTCATTAAGGATACACTAGATTATCGAATTAATGTTCACTGACTTTATTAATTTAAGGTTTAAGTGTATTATAATATATTAAGAAGAAACATCAGAAAAAGACGTCTAATTAAAAAGTTAGCATTTTATGTGACTTCAATAAACGTTCAACATGGTGGTTCATAATATAGTAAACACTGCTTGCTTAACATCTTAAATCGGTTGTTTTGATACTGTCCAATGTATATGACCATTGTTTTAAGTTATTAACGATTCAGTTACCAAAATAGAAAATAACGTCTTAAAGGCGAACATAATTGTGCATAAGCACAGATATGATATCTATTGACGCTAAATACCTCAATGTTTGATTGTGATTGTGTTTACTATGCACTGGCCGTTTTAAACAAAACAAGACATGCAAATATTTATAATCGCTTGATAATCTAGTTTCAACAACACTTTGTCATGCTATCAAATACTCGAACTCAACCTATAAGGTAACTTCAACAAAAATGGAATACGGATGATAAAGTAATTGAATGCGATCACGAGATGACCTGCATTTGAACTAATATGTTGTGACGATAACCGAAATTATTTCGATCACGAGGACGTCTGCTGATTCTTTGGGACGAAAATGACATGTCATAATTAGAGTAACGCTTTTCCAAATTTGCTCACCAGAAACCGTTGTATATCACACGCGACTATGTAAACGTCATCGTCGGATACCCTCGTTCGACCCATACCGCAGCTCTCCATTTATATAATGCTGGAGAGTAACGGAATGAATTATTTGTGGGTATCCGACGATGTGTAAACGTATGAAAGCTCACATTGTTATCGTAAATGTTGTTAGTGAAGTTAAACATCGTGCGATACAGACAATTTTGATCATAGAGTAATTACCAACTGTTTATATCAACCGTAGTGCTTTTATGTTTTATAAGTATTATTCCCCCGGATCGTATGATCGGGGGGTTTATTGTTTTTGGACTTTATGTCTGTCATTCTGTCCCAAAACTTTAACCTTGGTCAAAACTTTGCATTTTTAAACATAGCAACTTGATATTTGGCATGCATGTGTAGCTCATAGAGCTGCACATTTTGAGTGGTGAAAGGTCTAGGTCAAGGTCATCATTCAAGGTCAAAGGTCAAATATATGGATTTAAAACGGCGCATAAGAGACATTGTGTTTCTGACAAGCACATCTCTTGTTTTTTATTATTATTATTATAGTTTTATTAATAGTAGTAATATATGAAGCACTTTTAATATTTATTAAAGTACGAGTTAAAGTAGTTAAACTAGTTGTAGTGGAATATATAAGACAATTAGAAGTAGTAGTAATAAAAATATAAGTAGTTGTAGTTGTAGCAATTGTTGAAATAGTAGTTTTTGGAGTCTGAAAATCCTTTGCACTTTTACGCCGAAGACGTGCTTTGTACAGGCTGTTTGTTGAAAAAGTAAAGAGTCGAATTAACTATGGCATTTACGAATAAAAAAGCCAATACAACAAACCGATAAAAAGTTACTCCAATGGCGTAAAGCTCAGAAAGGCTGCGTGTTTTCTTGTTTTGCTGTTTTAAGGCACAGTGTTCTAAACTGAAATCATTCTTTTTCAAATCAATTAAACTCGCTCTATTCTAAACAAGTAATTAAACCCACAAATCACATCATTGATCAATCCAAACACGTTTCGTCACAGATTTTTGTTATGCTCTTAAAATGTCATGGTCACTTGACTTGTGTATTTATAAATCGTTAACATACCGATCGTCCTCTCTGCAAAATGAATATTATGTCGTGCGTGTACGCCATTTCTATTGTTTATTTTTATTTTGAGGATGTTTAACTAGCCGATACAAAATACACACAGCTATTATTTCGTCGAATCTTTTTCATATTTTCTTTTAAATAGTCGATAAGGTTTCTTGTTCACTGTTTTGTATGTGTTTCTTTTATTTAATGACACCAAGCTGTTATGTAATACTTGCCGCCTTTGGCCTTTGTAGGATGTGTAAATTCTTGTGTATAAAATCAACTTATAAAGTATGTAAATATACAATCTTTCTAAAAGGAGAAAAAATATGTTATTGCGGGTATAGAATAAATGGTTATGGAACAAGGCACGGGTAGTAATATTTAACAAGTGTGTTATTGGAAAACGCTTTCCGATGAATAGGGACATTACTGCAAATGTTATATGTATCTTCGAACGCATTAGTATTGTAACAAAATATAACCTTCTACAATACATTTGCACATTACTTGTTAAATTCTCCCTCTTAAAACCATTTACGCAAGAAAGTCTAAAAGTATTGTGAGCAGGCTTTATTCTTTGTCCGGCGTCGTGTGTCGTGCTGTATGCGTCGTACGTCGTGAACATTTAGCTCTTCAAGAGTAGAGAGGCCAAATGGTTCACTCACTGTGATTTAATCTCGGTCATGGTATTAACATTGAAAATATCTTAACCATATCTGAATGTAGGTCAAAAATAGAAGACCAGTTGAAATCTTCAGATAAATGTTGGTTGGACTATTTATAATCACAATATTATGTATTAAAAAATAAACTCCACAAACTGTATTAAGAGATCAATTATCAATCATCAAATACATTAAATCCAAACCATGTAGCACTTTTCTGAGTGAAGATGTATGTTAATAAGATTCTTTATTGACTTTTGAAAGATGTATTGTGCGTCGACATCGAATTCCTTTAACAGTTTAATTTCTCAAATAGAAGAGTCAATATTACTTACATACATGTATGCTTTCGGGTTAAACACAGTTAAGCGATTTACTCATCAATAGTCTAAGATAAAGTTGTTTAAACGCTCTCAATATGTCACATATTTGAACCAACATCCAAATCAACAATATTTGTTTCTATGCAATGTTTCTTTCTATTGTTGTCTAAATAAATAAATATCATAGTCATCAATGCACGGCAATGTTATTTGAAGTGTTGGCAAATTATAATGAGATGAATGTATGTTAACTGAAATAATATTCATTAAACTGACTTTTTATTGTTAACTTTCCTTTGGTGCATGTCTGAAACTTGTAAAAAAAAGGCGCGACTAAGTTGATAGTTTCATACTTGTTCCTTTTTTACCTTAGCATATATCACAAAGTCACAGTTCTGTTATTTAAAAGCCAATCATGTTTTTCAATATATGGAAGCTGGACACTGTAAAGTAGATGAGCACTTAAAGTTAAAAGAATAACAACTAGCCGATGCAAAAGAAAAGTCTACGTGTTACATAAAGGCCGCAACGCCTTGAATGTGTTTAGCAATCAACATTAAATCCAGTTCAATCAAGTTTGTTCGACATATCACATGGCCTTCTATAAATTTTACAACAACACAATCATACTCTCTTTGCTGTGTTCATCAAAAACAAAATGACCTTTAATTTTTGAAAAAGAGATGTTCTTGTTCACTGAAGTTGAAGAGCTGACGAACATTTAAGTCTCATTCTTATAAAACAATGATAAAACAATGATAACATGCGTTACGCTATCAGCAATAGTGTTTGAACTTAGTTTGGATACGGCCTCAGATGACATTAGAGTTAACCGCATTCATTGCGACCAACCGCAAGGTTCTTACCACCAAATATAACCCGCATGGGTGATAACCGACTTAATGATTTTGCTAAAAACAGAAGAATTATATTTCAATTGAAAAAATAAGGACAATAACCAAGTCTATATCAAATCCCATGCGCTTTTTTATTCTGAAGGGTGCGACCGATGAAAAATCAAAGTATGTTCGCGAACTTGTCGAGAACACAGAGCGTGATGAAGATGTGAGAGAAATATTTGAAATATTAGAAATATAAACTGTACTGATGATGTTGATTGTATCAACGGAGCAGAAGCTGCTGTTGTGATAGCAAAATCGTTACCCCTGAAAACCGAGTTCCGCTTTTCACGGAGTGGCATTAATTTTTTTCTAAAGTTTAACACTTAAGTTGAACGCATATTGCTTGCTTCCTTTCCCTTTTGATTGTTTTAAATTGAAGTTTTACGCCAGATATTGTATCTTTTTAGGCATACATTTATATATTTAAACAGCACGTCAATGTGTGTATTTTTAATTCATAATATATTAATGTTATATTTCTATCAAGTCCCGCCGTAACCTATACAATATTGATTAGGGATGCAATAGATTAACCTGTTAACCTGTTAGCCTACCAAGACGACCAGTTAACCGGTAAAATTTTCGGGAAAATGTTAACCTGAATTTGTGTGTTATGTTGTTTTTTCATGGAATATTTCGTACGATTTTACGTTTTGCGTGCGACATTCTGCCAACATGCGTTGATGACCAATGAAAATAACATACCGCATCATAGGAGGGTATAAATAACGTGTCACAAATCAAAGTAGTGACGCTTTAAATACATTTTGATAGTTGGCGCTATTGTTTTGTTTTACTCGTGAACATTGATCTTGCGAACTGGAGGAGAGTCGGTGCTATTAGCGAAGTAATTGACTCTTTTATCTTACTCGCGATAACAATCAGTTGAGATATTGGACGGCGTATTTAAATAATGTATTCACCAATAACCAACACTGATTGTTTGCGAAAATAAAGTGTATATACAATTTAATCAAGAATTGCATTCGTAGTTAAAATCTTGTCGACTTAACGTCGCATTTGTTTTATCATAATTTAATGTTATTATTAGAAATTTACGTCAACAACATTGCCACCACTAATGCCTGAGGAATGTTTTATTTTAAAAGCAATGAATCAAACTCATTTAATTGGTGCACATCAATAAAAAAGTTATATACGAAAATAAATCATTATATAAATCATGTGTGCAACTGCTCGAAAGTTGCGCGGTACGGTACGTTAACAACATGCAAGTGAATTATCAACCCTAAATCGACCCGTTGACATGGTGTTTTGAAAATGAAACAACGTGTACCAACAATTGCGCATGTGGTTTGGAAGCTTTTGTCTGTGCCATTGACATCCGTTCCATCGGAGCGAGTGTTCTCAAAGACAGGTCGTTCTGTTATCAAGGCTCGCAACCGCATCAGCTTGTGGACAGAGTCAAATAATTTTGACCAAATGTATACGGTTGTTGTTTGGATGATCTGCATATACATGTGCGCGTTCTGATGTTTGAACTATGTGCTAGGGTTGCACTAGTTTAAACGATTATTTAAAATTATGTTTATATAATGCTAAGTTAAGTTTACAAAATTAAAACATAATGAACAAAGACACAAAACATTATTCTGAGCAATACGACCCGAACGTTATAACAGCGGCCCAACCAAAAATAAGCTAATGACACGTACAAATTAACATTGTGTATATCTTATAACTTTTAACTAAGTTCACGCAGGAAAACTAATAACAAACAAAGCTACCCTTACAAAATTATTGAAATAAATGTTCATATACAGTTTTATTAAGAAACTGATATGTTATCAAAGCAAGCGATTTCAGATTACTTTCTTTTCTATAGAGTACATGTTAGAGCGCTATGATATATTTAACGTATACTTAAACTGTTTACTACTAAAGGTGTATCGGTTAACCGGCGAATAACCGGTTACGGCAAAAGTTTTCCCGTTTTTGTTTTTGCAACCTCTTGCATCCATAATATTACTACTTGGTACTTTGTAATTTTGCATTTCCTTTGTTTTGGTATATTAAAATGTGTTATGCAACCATTATAATTAACGGTAACAATGATATATAATATAGCATGCTCACGATAACGATTACTACCATGACTCCCTGTGTCAATGTTGGTTCATGTATTGCAATTATAAACATAGGAGTTGATGTTCAAGGCATAAGCGTTTTTGTCTAAACATACATTGAAATTGTGATACTCCAGAGATATTAAAAGGAGTGAAATTCTAATTAACATACGCCGGTCTTTTTTTTAGGAAAATCACCAACAGAGAACAATATATCTAACACGAACTAACACATATTATTGATTAAAGCTGGGATAACCACCTTGAATCAATCAATGCAAAACGGCAACTATAAATAGAAAGTGCCATTTCATCATACTGAAATCTGATAAGCTATTTTTTTAAACAATTTATAGAGTTCAAAGTACTATACAAGTTTCAATTTACAAATACATATGTTCAGTGACATACAATACAACGTTACATTCACAGTTAATTTTTCAGATTTCTAAATTTATTTAAATAATTCACAGGCCTCTAACCGACTTGTCAGCGTTTTCTGTTGAACGTTTGACGTGCGTTCCTCTAAATTCGAATAAGATAAAGGAATCAAAAGTCTGGGCAATTGCAAAAAAACTTAATGTGACGCTAATGTAGGCCAAACACAGTAATGTTAAGTTTTATGACAAGATAACAAAACACAGATTAAGAAAGTTGTTCATATTGTTGTTGAATTTATTACTGTATGCAAATGATGTGTTTAAATAACGAACTTACTTAGATAAACAATACTTTTCAGATCATCTGTACAATTCATCTACTGAACTTTAGGAATTACCTCGTCGAAACGAAAGTTCATAGGAAATCAATTAAATTGGTTACATTCCCAGTGGGCATCAAACGTTTTACGAATGTTGCTGAAACGTAATATTTTGGTCGCAACGTCGGCAACCAATACCGAAGGTTGCCATAACGTTGCATACAAAACAATACCAGGACATTTCATCATAACGTTGCAAGGACGTTTAAGAAACGTTTCATTCTGGTAACCACTTATGAACGTTTCTGCAATGTTGCACGCGAAACATCGGTCACACGTTTGAGAAGGATGTTGCAATAACGTTGCTTCTATGTAATTGTGCACTCTTTAAGCGTCCGCAGTTTTTTCTGCAGTTTTCTCTCTTGAATTCAGTATCGCCGCTAGTTTTTTCCCTTGAATTCAGTATCGCCGCTAGGTGGAATGTATACCTTTATTATTTTTTTCTAACAATTATTTTGCTTGTAAGATAACATTATCATTTGTTAACTATCGATCTGTGAACTTTTAACGACAAAAAATTAAAATTAAAAGAAAGATTAAATTATTCAATGTATAATTTGTCTTGCCCATTTTTGGTCGTGTGATTTTCACACATTTTTGTAGTTAATTTTACATTATTTTTTTCATTTCTTCACCGATTTACTTCAAATTGATACTGAAAATCTCTTATGACAATACTGTCAATCCCAAATATGCATGGCCCCAAAACGAACCCTGGGGCATCCCGCCCACATAGACCACGTCTCCAAAAATATTGTTTACACATAACTTCTTCATTTATTCACCAATGGACTTCAAATTAATACTGAGCATCTCTAATGACAACACGGTCTATATCGACCATCCAGGTCCAAATTACTCTTCAGAGGGCCATTGATAAAGGTAAAGGCAGCTTGGTTCCCGTCCTCTTTCAAATGTATCGAGACGTCCTCCACGGGTACTACTTCCCCGTACCGCCACAAATTTATTCGTACACAATTTATTTTAGTACCCAGACTATTTTTCGTACCCACATTTTTTTAGTACCAAAACTTTTCGTACCCAATTTTTTTCGTACCAATTTTTTTTTCATACCCACATTTTTTTTCGTACCCAATTTTTTTTTCGTAACCAATTGTTTTTCGTACCCAAATGGTTTCCATCCCCGACTTTGTTTCGTACCCAATTTGTTTCGTACCCAAATTTGTTTTCGTACCCATTTTGTTTCGTACCCAAATTTTCTTCGTACCCACATTTTTTGTTGGCATAATTTGTTCGTACCCAAAATGTTCGTACCCATTTTTTTCGTACCCAGAATTGTCGTACCACAAACAAAATTGTGATGATGTAGATAAACTTAAATTGATGCTTTTATATCCATCCTCTTCCAAAGCATCCTCCTACACTATATGACTAGAACCTTGAAACTTAAACACATGGTAGCTATGAGAATATGTGCGACAGTGCACTATTTGGAATTTTGATCTGACCCCTGGGTCAATAGTTATGGGGATTGGGATGTAGCCGGGTCAGAAATTTTAACTTTTATTCGCGTTTTTGTTACAAATTAACACTATTTTGTTTATGTGTAGACTTAAAATGCACATGACATGAACTGAAAGTGTAATATATTGGGACCTAAATTGATGCAGCCTTTAAGTCCATATTTATGTGACACGATGTAGCAGTAAAATGCTGTTTGTGCGCTAGGGAAAAGTTTATTTACAATAAAGGTTATTTGTTATTCGTTAAGCCTGATTGTCTACATGATGATAAAATGCCCTGCTTGCCATTACAATCAGTATAATAATAATAATACGACATTGTTTGTGCTATTCAAAATGGATAGATGATTTACGGTTTGAATGAAATAAATGAACACAAACCCTATATGTATTCATCATCGATATATAAACAAGTAAAATAGATTTTTTTTCGTGTCCAGTATGTTTTGTTCGGTGTTGACAAAAAACATTTTAAACGCGCAAAATATAGAAAATAGGATCAATCGACATTCAAGCAGGTAAGAAATCGGACGTGACCTTTGAAAAGTAAATCAAACATTCGTGATTTACCTTGTTCTAAAATGATGTAAAAAAATACGTGATTGATTTTTATATTATGAATTCGAGTTCTGTTTTCATAAGGATAACTGCAAAAATGGAGTTGTTTCAAAACAAAAAGAATTTATATACAGACTTTTATATATATAGGTGACAAGTGATTATATTTTTAAAGTATGTGTTTAACATGTACGTTGTTTTCGCATTAAAACTCCAAATTCTCAATTTATTAATGGCAAGTAGTGATGATCAGTAGCCGCTATTTTATAATAGACGATTGTAATCAACGCATGTCGTTCGGTTATGCACCTACTTATCCATGTAAATATTAGTATCTGTTTGAGTCCCCCAAAGTGTTTTATGAAAATTTGACATCAAAATTTACTATTATAATAAAGGTTTCTTCATTCCATCTCTTCGGATGTGTTTTTAATTATAAATTCATAACCGCATGTATATGTCCACGATATGTTTTTTATATTAACACAGTCACATGTGTATAACCACATTATATGTGTGTTTAGTTTTTTATTCCAACAGTTTCATCTCTCTTTGTTATTGTATTATAATGAAGTTATAATATAGTGTACATACAATTTACTCTAAACAGCCTGTAACGAATTTATGTGTTACCCGTCTTCATCACATCGAATCGTGTACCCATAACAATACCTTGCAACATATGTATGATGACAATATTATGACATTCATCTTGTTTGTGTGTACTACAAATAAAATGTACAGCTGATAAGAACGCCGGTTCAATATAAACATTAGATCGGTTGACAAAGTTTGCATAGGAGAGAGAATCATGTGGCCAATTTCCGTTGTAAGCAAGGTAGTAACCGACGAAATGCAGAAAATATGTTGTTACGTAGGATGTTTTGAAATATTTGAGAGGGTTTTACAAAATTCCATACAAGAATCCACAACTGAGGTTATAGATTAGAAACATGTATGTCGGCAATTGCAAATCGGCATGCGTAGTATACAAGATTGAACTATATACTTCCGTAAATTGAATTCAATTAAATATGTTAAAAAAACACTCTCTCTTTGTACTCTTTAAAAATATGTCGGAACATATTAGTATCTTCTGCTACTCAATAAATCCACGATGTGTGTGTTGTGAATATTAATAGTCTTATTGTGAGAAAAGGCTATTAATCAAACGGGGTGAACTCCAAATGAGTTACACTAATTTTTTGAATTCGGTTACCCAGACTAAACTCATAATTTTTATATTAAATGTCGTTATTTATGTTCCATGTTGACAGTTGGTATTTGACATTAAATAAAAGACTAGCGTACAAAAATTTTCGTCCCGGTAATGTTTCTGGAAATTCATGTTTTTCACGAAAAAACATATTTACACATCAAACAAAATTGATCAAATATAACAGAAAACTTTAATTCAACCTAGTATACAATGACGCTCAATCATTGAGGAAAGAACCCCTCATGATTTTTAGTTACCGGTCACTTGTACAATAACTATCCTTGTCGAGCAAAGAAGCCCGCACAGTTCTTTAATTTCTTGGTCCTCCGAGGCCTGGTTGTAGGACCAATAAGCCCGTACAACTGAGTCTCGATTATTTTTTAAATCACAGGTTTTCAAATTGAAAAAGGTTGTGAAAGTCTCAGAAAAGAAATGTTGTTTTTTCCGTTTTCGATGCGTTCATTTTCAGTTTATTCTCGTTCATCCAGTTGTTAATAACGAGTGCGCAACGTGCAAGTTCTTGAATGGCAGATCTTTCAACAGAAAAAGATGATGTTGAGAATCTTACATGATTTAACAAGCAATGAAACTCAACATACTGTAGATAAATCCTTGTTCTACAGACCACCAACTGTATACATAACTATCTGAAGTTCACACTTACACAAGTAGAAATCACAAACCAGAAGTACCTCTAAATAGAAAATGAAATCATGTGTGCAAAAACGACGCACGTTAATCGAATACTACATACATAATTTTACTATAATAGTGTATTAATTGTCGGAATGCTATTGAACGATTTAGAAATAGAGTTTACGTGATTAATTAACAAATACATCGAGTCCATGTATAGAAAATAAACTCGTCATCGAGAAAGCGATGTATCTACCAAAATTGTCAATCAAACTAGATGTAAAAATGCTCGTTAATATATTTCATCAACATCACAACAATTAGATCGACCGCTTACAGCCTTAGAGAACTGAATTATGACATCATGTAATTATGTGTATCGGAATTTCTTGTAAATAAAACATGTTTTTCAAACGGTTAAACGTTATGTTTCTAAATGTGAATAATTAATCTGCATACTTAATGCCCCTACCAAAACGTTTTTTTAATTAAATGTTCATGTTTTGTATGTATATAAGTGCTGTTCGAAATATCATTTTGCTGTTTTTATAACTGCTCATTTCGTTTGTAGTGTTCACTCATGACTCGAGAAAAGTTTGATTTGTGCGGACTAGATTCAGTAGAACTAATCTCAGTAAATCTTTATGGTTGATAACAAATTGATAAATATAATTCAGCCCAATCACAAGTCTTCTTAAACTTACATGGCCTATACTCTAAAAAGCGAATATTTTAACGTCACGTTAAATCATTTATTGCATAAGGTTAGTGGTTCATGATACATCGAACAAACGAGATATAAATAATAAAAATATATAGAACAATACTTTCGAAAGCATTCGTATGACAAATGAAATCAAAACAGCTTACTAATAATTAATGATTTCCAAAATATTAATACCATAATTCAAACTAAAACAATAAACATTTGTAATAATAAAATCCACATTTTAGAAGACACTTAAAAGAAATATATACTAAACAAATATCAGTCTCTAAGTATATGTGTTTTGTTTGAATCGTTCTTTATGTTTTATTACTCAACTGCCCACTGACATATCGAAATAACTTTGGAGGACGAAAATATATGTTCGTGAAACATGTGATAATTGCTGTTACAACATGCCAGCATCATTCATTGTATTTTTTTCTATTACGACTGAAAGGCGACAGCATTAACTATAAACACAATAATGCTTTCTAAGAAACCCTCAAAATAACAGTCAAACAGCTATTATTATTTCTTTACAAATAATTCAGTTTCATAACAAGTATAAATAGAAACAAATACATTACCATAAGCAAGTATTTAACAATAAAGTACCATATATTAAAACAGTCTAAAATTGATAAAGCTGGGGACACTGCCTAAGAACGCTCACTGCGATGTGTAAGAAAAACATCAAATGTCAAATGGGAAACATGATTATATTCGTGTGATCAAATTGATTGTATTCAATCAGAAAAGCAAAATCAGCATGATTCACAAATGCCCACAATATGTATTTAATCAATGTGTATTTACAAAGTATACAACTATACGGTTCTTGTGGATATATATTACAAAGTTAAATATATATTTGTTTATTTCAGTGTTATAGTCATTTCATGAGTTATCATATACTAATTGTCTTCTCGTATGGCGGACCAACAAGTGAATAATATGTTCTGATTTATGTAAGATCATGTTATCATTTGCTCTCGTACTATTTTATTTATAGGCTTGAAATTTGCATCAGCGTCATAACATTTTCTTTACCTTTTCTTCATAAATATGATGACACATGCATAAAAATGACGCTCATTTCTGTTGTGGATAAATGAAACCTTCGTTTCTATTATGCTGTCGCTTAAATACTTTTTTTAATTTAACTTTTGTGTTTCTGATGCAAACATGTCCAGTGTTACATTAACAATAAGGTAATTCGCGTATTATAAAAACTTATAATTGACACAAAACCGAACAATTTGACACCAAATCAGAGAAAAATGATCAAACCATACATTTTCATTAGAGTGATGTGATCGGGCTATAAGTCATTGGTATAACCCCACTTATTCACCACATAGCATACCATAAAAACATGTAGGAATAACCCAAAAGACCCTGAATGTACCTATACCTCACACATCGTGTAATTTTAATTTAAAACAAGAAATGCGTTTGTCAGAAACACTATGTCCCCTTCTGCGCCGCTTTGACTTTTTTTTAACCTTTGACCTTGAAGGATGATCTTGACCTTGACCTTCCACCACTCAAAATGTGCAGCTCCATGTGATACGCATGCAGGCCAAATATAAAGTTGCTATCTTCAATATTGCAAAAGTTATGGCAAATGTTAAAGTTTGACCAAACCAACAGACAGACCAACAGACAGGGCAAAAACAATATGTCCCCCACTATAGTGGTGGGGGACATAAAAGAAACATTAGAATATGCATAGGGAGAATCATAAGCAGCATCAGCTTGAGAAAACCCTATTTGTGCCTGCGGTCCGTTAATTATGGCAAGGCCCTAACCGGAAACCAGTCAGACACAAAACAACTGTACGAGGAACGACCACTGATGATTTACACAAAGATATGTCATATTCCAATAATTAAAATAACAAAATACATAATGCAACTTCTAAAAATGTGAATGACACGTTTACGGCCGACTGGCGACTGACTTTTCACGACAAAAAAAGGCAGTAAAGAAAACTCAACATGGACATTGCACAAGGGATCTAAAAATAAATTATATAATATCAAGATATTTGACACAGAAGGTTACCAACAAGCGATTTAAAATTACAAAAATCGTTTATTCATCACTGTACTAGCAATAATATTTTAAATATATATTTGAAAATCGTTTTAAAATCGATACATTTACTCCGGAGTAAGCAAAGTTTTTATAAAAAGAATAACTAATATCGGGGTACAAACAAAAGTGCTTGATTTATCCTTTCAAAATCATATACCGAATCAACTCTATTTTAATAGTTTGAACTCATCATATATGCGTAAAATGGGTGTACCCTGTTTGTACTGTTGATAAGATTGATTTGTTCCAGTCCATCTACAACTGGAGAAATTTCTTTGTGCAATTGATGTTATAAGTATTACATCTTATTTATGATCAATAGCATGGAGCGTTTTTTATTTACACAAACATTCATCAAGTACACTATTTAGCAATATTTAACATGAAGTAATTTAACTTAATACTTAAATATTGCTAAGCATTAGACTATTAGTTGAAATAAGGGCTAAGCACTTATTGCCTTGAGTCTACATCAATGTGTACACCATATATGTAGAAAAATGTATATGATAAATACATCATGACATAGCAAAGCAAATTAAAATTTGCTATGATACTCGTACAAGTGTATTCGGATTATTCTGTTTGTCTTTATTGTGGAGAGAGAGACGTTTCAAAAGAGTTTCTCAAGGTTACTTACATATTGATTTTTATATAAAAATTTTTATATGACACTCCGGAAACATCAGAATATGTATTCGTGATTACATCGGCTAGTATTGCATTGAAGGCGAGTCACTAATTGCCTATCCATTCAAAAATAACCCAATATACATTTAACGCTAAATTATACAAACACCTGCTTTAAGCTGCATTTATATAATCAGAATAGTTTGTTCAAAGCGTTACGGGTATACAAACCCTTGTCGAATCTCGTACTTAGTCCAGATGTTAAACACACACCTGTACAGCTACTAATTTGATCCAACAATCCCAGACCACTGTATTCTTCATGAACTTCCCACATTGTCATACATAAATTCGATTGATTTTGATATTTTACAGAATGAAACTATGGCCTCCCAAGTGTTTTTGTATTTATTGATCACCTGTGACGTTGTTAAAAAAAATAACACTTTTATTAGTATTCTATATAAAGCTAATTACATTATATTCATATTAAAGTTAAACTCACATAATCTGTTCTGTGATCTATGTTAAAATAAGGCTTTGGTTGGTATAAGAGCTACACAACAGGGGCGCACTGAATTTACAAAAACAATAAGCTCAATACATTATAATGTCTTTCATGCTACCTTGCTTAATCATAAGCTATATTCTAAAACGTTGGATATTAAATATGGATC
Organism: Dreissena polymorpha; assembly: GCF_020536995.1. NCBI lineage: Eukaryota > Metazoa > Mollusca > Bivalvia > Myida > Dreissenidae > Dreissena > Dreissena polymorpha. The sequence goes on along the minus strand of NC_068362.1, from coordinate 14,980,879 downwards.
CAAATATTATTGATATCCGTCCCCTACTACAGTATGATGTTTATCGTCTAATAATAACCTCGTGTGTGTGCTAGTGAATTTTGTTTTATTTGTGACTATTTTATCGCCATGATTTTAATGCGAGTTACATGTCAGTAGGACGAACCGTACAATGTAAGAGATATTATTTAGCATTGGTCAATAAAAAAACACGCGTTATATAACTTAAGGTACGATAAAACAATAATTTATCAAATATATATTGTATAAAGATGTAGGCCGGTTAGAAATCCTAAACACGACTTACTTGACATTCATGATAACCAATTTATCAGCAACCACATGGGCATTGATTAAGTGTATGTTCATGTTATCGCATTGAAAGCGTCAACTTTCGTATGGTGTATATTGGTCAATATAGTGATGAGCAGCCTTTAATTGAATTTAAAGGGTCCTTTTCACAGAATTTAGCATTTATTGAAGTTTTTCATCAAATGATTTATATTGATAAATGTAAACATTGGATCGAAAAAGCTCCAGTAAAAAAACAAGAATAAAATTAAAGAAAGTAAAAAAGTAACCCTCAAATTGGCTCGAACCACTGACCCCTGGAGTAAAAGTCTATCGCTTAGACCATTCGGCCATCCGTGCTCATACAGTGAGTGCTGTATTTTATACCTAATAAAAGCAATCCTCGCAGTATCACAAAATATAAAGGCAACAACAGAACTCTCCAAAATATTCAATCGATTTGCGTTGCTACGCCTCATATTTTTCAGGTTTTAAAATCGCCCAAAATGCATATACCGATATTTTAATGAATGTTTAATGTTCAGTAGTACTGTTTTCTCACAAATATCATAACTAAAACAAAAAATTGCGAATCTGATTTTTTTTCTTATTTAATCAATAAACC
>NC_068362.1:14879984-14974984 GCF_020536995.1 Dreissena polymorpha | reverse complement strand
TTATTATTATTAAAAAAAAAAATACATTCCTGATATAAAGAAATTGAAATCTTGATTATAGAAATTTCATTTTTTCTCTTTAATTTGATATTGATTTTTGAAGTCATGTTTCAGACGCAACCTTTTTTTAAGTTTAATTCATGATTTCCTCATATCAAGAAAAATCTATATCAATTAATTCGGTTCTGAAATCAATAATTCCATACCATAATAATGCCAGTATTTCTGTTTGCTTTTCAACAAAATGACAACTAATAATGGCTCACTTTGAGAATTGCTTCGTTGATACCCTTATACGACAAGGCGAAAGCATTACCTGTTTTATATTCCTTATGTAGGTCAAATGCTGTTTACGTAAAATTATATAAAATGTTTTATATTTATAAAACGGCGTTGTATTAGACATAATAATAACGACACAAAATACAACAACAATATGCATGTTTGTTATCCTTTATTCCGCTCCCATTTTCGCCCTTTATTTTAGACAAATGTAAACTTAAAGGGCGACCATTTAATGCTATTCAGGATATTCTACTATTGTTAAAAATATTTTGCTCCTTGTCTAAATCTGTATACATTAATGCCATTACAATGCATAATTTTATGTATGTATATTAATTTTAATTTTTTAATAAGGTGGAAAAAATAAATGTGTTTTGCCTGTAAATTTGTCTTTCTATTATTAGCAGCAAAGCAACTAGTATGATTTCTGTTTTCGTTTTCATATTTAGATAACTATAATAAAGTCCAAATAAACTTAAAAGCGGTGCGTCTCTTGCACATAGTGTATGCGAATACGACGTTGAACAGCATACGATTCAATTATGACATTTGCAATACAAAATGGATATAACAGTGTTTCTGTTTTTGTTTCATTTCATGTTACATTTCCATGAAGTGTAAACTTACGCCAAACGAGTTATTTTACCTTAATGAAAAGGATCGTCAGGCATTAGTGTGCATACGCAATGGTTCCTCGGGTATGAAAACCCAGTAACGTGTTTGGATCATCCAATCAAAATTATTATTAACGTTCCAATGCAAAACGGTAATATTATTTGTCTATCGTGTTCAACTTGTCGTCAAAATTAATTATATTACAAAATGTGTCCTTTTTAATGATTTAGAAAATTATCGGTTAGTTTGACCTTAAACATTAAACCAAAGTCAGCCTTGATCAAACTAGATATTGAACAAGTCTTACTTATAAAGGCCAATTTATGCGTTTTACTAGGTCCTTATGGTCATCGATAAAATAGAGATCTAAATTGACATATCGCAAATCAAGATTCTATAAAATAGATACATTTAAATACAGTAAAAGATGTTCAATTACTTAAGTTCAAATGGTAAGTGAAATATTGTCTTTCGCAAGGATTGCGTTGAAATCAGTTACCATGTGATAATATGTTCTTTACTCTCTGGATCTGGGCTTATCGGGGTAAAACGACAAAAATATAACTGTTTAAAACAGGACCATTTCAATGTTTTATGTTTAATAAAAAAAAAACCAATACCTTAATATTAGACAAAATTAACCGAGACAACTGGAACACTGCATTAAATTCTCTTTCTGAGCGTTCTACACAAGTACAAAAACAAACAAATTAAGGTACATGTATATTTATTGGATTGTTTTACGCTATGTATAAACGACTTCAATAAGTATATTAAAAATGTCGAAGGTAATATGTACGATCGAAACTTAGATTATTACTTCACCTTTACGACACTCAGATCATAGAGCGGAAATACAATACTTCAAATTCTGCAAACGGGCTTGTCATGTAGCAAGAATAAGTTCATGGATGAAGTGTGTAACGTTAAAATCTTGCGAAGTCGTTCGCTGTATTCGCTGCAACACAATCGTATTTCTTTGAGGGCTACGACCAAGAGCGAAGCTGGTAGTGAAATATATATACTCAAATAATAAGTTGTGTTAAGGATTCGCAAATGCTAATGTCTCACGATAAAAACGCGTGGCATGAAGGAAATCAGTACACAAATATCACATCTATCGTCCACTGCCCTAATGTTCTATATATCTTGATATACTTATGTTCACCAGACACAAGCCCTTACTATAAACGTCACGATATCTGCAATAAAGATAACCAGTTTATCATCCATTACAAGAATATGTATTATTTATATGTAAGTCTATGCAAACATAATTTATGCATTTATCAAAAATTATACGTACGTTGTATTTACTTCGAAATGTACGCTTAAGCATAGTGTTCATGCCAGAATGCACACAAAAACTGGTTAAAATGTACACTTAAAATGTCGATTTATACGATTTGAATGATGCGCAATATCAAGGGCATACAGTGATACGTGAAGCCATATGCTAGCCACTGTAAATACTATTGCATTAGTTTGACCAAGGCAACCATCGGTTATAAAAGTAATAAAACCATTCGCATCATAATACAGTATCTAGGTTTTAAGTTATTTTACTTACAATGTCAATTTTACAATATACCGCTCAAAATGTTTAGCAACACTGATAAATTAACACTTACGTTTTTACGAAATAACAAGAATATTACAATTTATGTAGGAACTTTGGAAACACAACATTAAATTAAAATTAGCAGGCTACCACAATTTATGGTTGAAATACGCAAACGGTGCTTGCACTATGTCTTGCTTACCTAACTTAACAATCATTAAACGTGATACATTCCACAGTTTTTATCCAGGAACTAAAAACTGCTGATACTAACTAATGTCTATGTTACATAAACAGGTACTTAAACTTTTAATTTATTTCTAAAAGTTAATGATGATGCAAACAGGATCAATTGTGAACTATGCAGGTGTATTGTTGACGAAATCCAAAATACCACAATTGATACTTGCATAATGATATAATTACATTAAAAGCTCTTTTACGCTATCAAGTACATAATTGTCAACATGTACTCGAAATCAATCTAGGAGGTCACCGGAATATGAATGATAACCAAAAATAATGCGATCACAAGAAGACCTGCACTTGAACTAAGATATTGCGACGATACACCAATTGTTACGCATTTTATGAAGCGAGCATCTAAGAAGTAGTTCACAAATACACAACAATTGATCGATACTCTTTAACAGCTTGCATTTTTTCATGTTTTGGTTTGAAATATTAAATAAAATGTTTAAATAGAAATTGTATATTTGGCTTCAATTTGTTACAATATTATGTATGTAAGATTCAGAATACAAGAACTTTGGTCCGTAAACACGATTCGCGCTAAGGGTTATAAACGCCCAGAAATTAAATTGCGAAGAAACATCCTTGACATGTGCCTGAACAGAACACCCCAGTCCCATATAGATGCCGGATCAACACGGATCGAATCCAGAACGATCCGGCATGTGAACCATGTTAAAGATAACCAGTTTATCATCCATTACAAGAATATGTATTATTTATATGTAAGTCTATGCAAACATAATTTATGCACTTATCAAAAATTATACGTACGTTGTATTTACTTCGAAATGTACGCTTAAGCATAGTGTTCATGCCAGAATGCACACAAAAACTGGTTAAAATGTACACTTAAAATGTCGATTTATACGATTTGAATGATGCGCAATATCAAGGGCATACAGTGATACGTGAAGCCATATGCTAGCCACTGTAAATACTATTGCATTAGTTTGACCAAGGCAACCATCGGTTATAAAAGTAATAAAACCATTCGCATCATAATACAGTATCTAGGTTTTAAGTTATTTTACTTACAATGTCAATTTTACAATATACCGCTCAAAATGTTTAGCAACACTGATAAATTAACACTTACGTTTTTACGAAATAACAAGAATATTACAATTTATGTAGGAACTTTGGAAACACAACATTAAATTAAAATTAGCAGGCTACCACAATTTATGGTTGAAATACGCAAACGGTGCTTGCACTATGACTTGCTTACCTAACTTAACAATCATTAAACGTGATACATTCCACAGTTTTTATCCAGGAACTAAAAACTGCTGATACTAACTAATGTCTATGTTACATAAACAGGTACTTAAACTTTTAATTTATTTCTAAAAGTTAATGATGATGCAAACAGGATCAATTGTGAACTATGCAGGTGTATTGTTGACGAAATCCAAAATACCACAATTGATACTTGCATAATGATATAATTACATTAAAAGCTCTTTTACGCTATCAAGTACATAATTGTCAACATGTACTCGAAATCAATCTAGGAGGTCACCGGAATATGAATGATAACCAAAAATAATGCGATCACAAGAAGACCTGCACTTGAACTAAGATATTGCGACGATACACCAATTGTTTTCATTCACGAGGATATTAAATGCTTTATCAGGACAAACATGGCCAACGCATAATCAAGTTATACTTTTTCAGAATAAAGTTGTATTTATTTGTTTTACCCGTGCAGGTGTACCTTTTTGAAGATATTTTCACAAACTTATACATCTTCACATCAAGAGGTTTTTGAGTGGCAATACCATTTTTAAAAATTGGAGTTTATTGAAAATTGTAAAGCATAACTACATTCAGGTTTTAAGGCGTAAGTGGAAAGCGTAACCACCAAATTGCTTGAGACTTGCCCCTGCAGAGTTCGCATTGTGTCGAAATCACTATAGGGTGAGAAGCGTAATCAAGATAGTTAAGATAACGATGTGGGTATTTAAATAATTAAACTGTAAATACCTTTGTCGCAGTATCTATAGACATGCTACATAATTCAGAGTTATAAACACGTTATTAAACTGTATTTAGAACTGATTCCAATGTACACTATGCATCTGAAATTGGTCAACAATAATTTCACTTTTTTATTATGTCAACAGGTTTAAACCCCCATGTGTGCATGACGATACTAAGCTGAGTTGATAAAAAGCATGCATCATATTTTTAAAGACGTGCCACTTGAACCCACAAAGTGGGCCTAGTTTCTTCACACGTAAACAGCCAGTAGGCTAAAACAGTGTTATATTTTGATATAACTAAAATCGGTACATCACGTAGGTTGCTGATCAAACAATTTAATATTATTTAGTCAAAAGGAAACTTGCTTAACGTAAAGTGTAGAGTTTAAAATGCTGTATGCTATTCAAATTAAGAGCTTGATCCAAAATGAAAACGACCGTAAGCTTTCGGTTCTAAAAATAAACGCGAGTTATTTTGTCTGTATCGGCGTACATTTTTCGTTACGCATTTTATGAAGCGAGCATCTAAGAAGTAGTTCACAAATACACAACAATTGATCGATACTCTTTAACAGCTTGCATTTTTTCATGTTTTGGTTTGAAATATTAAATAAAATGTTTAAATAGAAATTGTATATCTGGCTTCAATTTGTTACAATATTATGTATGTAAGATTCAGAATACAAGAACTTTGGTCCGTAAACACGATTCGCGCTAAGGGTTATAAACGCCCAGAAATTAAATTGCGAAGAAACATCCTTGACATGTGCCTGAACAGAACACCCCAGTCCCATATAGATGCCGGATCAACACGGATCGAATCCAGAACGATCCGGCATGTGAACCATGTTACCACCGTGTAGCTCCTTGTCGATCCTTGAAGGTCCATAAACATTAAGGAATGTCCTTGTGGCTTAGGGAGGCCAACACGTCATGTTTGGAAGTTCAAAACAGCCGTGTTGATCCGTGACGATCCGGGACGGTTTTTTCGTATTTCTTCTTGCTCTTCGTGCACAAAATAGGGTTCTCCTTGAACCCATTGGCCATGTAGCAAATTGACGTCTTATTATTATTTTGAGCGTTAGTTTCCGTGGGTGGTGCTGATGCTTGTATATCTACTTGCGATGCTGATGGGGATCTTGATAGGGACCTAGAGATTGTTCCGTCTTGTTTCTGCTGTTCTTCAATCGCGTCGTTTGGTACATGTAACGATCGTTAGGGAAATGGACGGCCCATTTTTACAGCACGTTAACTTTTGGCTGCAATTTTGACGTTTTAGCTATGTGCACGAAATACGAAGTTACTACTTCTAGATATGATTGCAGAATAATAGAATTACCGTAAGTGTGTATGCATTTCTTTCATAAGATTATTCAGCGACTTAGGCTGCATAATGTGAGTACCTGGAGTGTGTCGCAGCACAACTGTCTGGTTAATTTACTTCACTAACGAAATTCTTTACGAATTTTGAATCATACATGCAATTTCCAGCTTTTTTTTCTAGATTTCTATATTAGTTTGGATTCGTATTGTTGGTGGAAGGCGGACTTTCAAGATGAAAACATACCTGTCCGGTTTGGTGACGACCAGAAAAACTCACATGCTGCCGGGTACGGTTATTGAATCGGGTCGCCTAGGCCGGTAGCGCGTGTACTAACCATTGCGCCAACCGGACACACGAATCAATGGAATCGCCGAAAATCAACCTTATTTAAACTGCCGTTGGTCCGTGTGGCTTCCGCGTTAACACCGGGCTTATTGTCTTTGGGAGACATTCAACGCTCAAAAACTACCCAAATCTCAACGGATCGGCCCAGTTCTTGATGGGGGGGGGGGGAGTTCGCCCGGGACAATATGGGTCTGCCGGATCCATCCATGCTTAACTAGGACCGGAGCTTAACGTCAATACTCTTAAAATAATGTAATAATAATCAATTGCAGTGCTCATGTTCAGTGGTTCACTATAAACATTCGTCAGAGGACTTTCGAATCCAGATAACAAATGAGGTTTTATAAGCGAATGATAATCGTTGAACCTTACAATTTAAAGCAAACATTGGAGTCGTTAATCTACAGGTGGGTTGTATTTTCTTCCGCATGTTAGTTTGTATTGTGTTTATTTAACAAGTCGATATTTCCTCCGTGAATATCATTACTATCTTGGTGGTATTTTATTTTATTTAGAATGCTTAACGAACCTTTTAATTAGGCGTTTATTTATATTAATGGATAACTGTTTGTATTATACAATTAAAATAGTTTTTCAAGAAAGGTTTTCGATACATAGCACATACTGTTTATATTCTGGTATAGTTGTTGATTTACATTTTCTTTGCAAAACTGAGCATTGTGTATGTTTGACAAACTTTTATACTTTTATGTCATTGCTTCAGATTCGGTGTATGTTCCATACAGCAATTTAATGCAAGATCTGAATAAGTTATCAAATACCGTAATTACTGAAAAAGGTGAATTTTTTTTAAGTCTACATCTGCGTTTATAGACGGACGATATTTCTAAAAAAGATAAATTACAAGAAACAGTGTTCATAATTATAAACTTGAAAATAGAATAAAATGCAATTATGTCCAGAGCAGTCAAAATATGTAACATATTTATATTTCAATAATAAAAACAAATACTAAATAAGTGGCCGATTTTATGAAATATATTTAATATATTGATGTTGTAATATTATAATATGATAAATGCAAGCAGTTCGATGTATTTATGTAATAAGTTTAGCGTTTCGTACAGGTAAGCCTTTGAAGAAATTGTACAACAGATCTCACCAAGGCAAGTGGATGGTCCTTCGACAGGATTTCATATCGAGGTATTTATTGCGTGAATTACCCAACGAGTAAAAAAATGCGAATACTTTAAAGCCATAACCCATTCAGAAAAAAATCCATCTTAACAATTTATACGTTTAGGTCCGATTCCGAAGGTGAATGGATGAGATTGACTAACCTTCTTTGCCCAGTTTGCCCATCAATCGGAGGTCGATCAAGGTATGTGTTTGTTCGCGTAATAATGTGTTGGTGCATGTTTCATCGGGCGATTACGATCTTCTTTTTGTTTGCGTACGTTTCAAAACATGTAATAAAGACATGGTTAAGCTGTTTGCCACTGCTAAGCAGCCGATATCAATAACAACATTTTGCATCAATCATTTAAGTGAACAATGTGCATATCGTATCCCCAACATGTCAATATGAATAATGTACATTTTACTTAAACCCTTTTAGATTGCACGGTTATACCCCTATATAACTCACATGAGTAATATCGTATCAATGGGTTCAGAGCAGCAAAACATGTACACATATCGTTTATAGTAACCAATATGTAACCATATATCTCAAGCGATTTGACTATTTTTACCAAGCGACATCATCTGGAGCACATCCTTATGCCTTTTTAAAGATAGCAAACATCTCGATGGTTTCAGACATGCAAGTCTAATTTAATCATGTTGCGCAAAAAACGCGTTCAATTTTAAACTTACACAATTGTTCCAAGGACTGCAACGCGGCGTGAAATATCAGTATTGAGACATTAAGCCTTGTGGTTTCGGAGAAGAAGATTGTCTAATCGTTCACTTTTCACATTTATTATATACTCTGTAATACTACATATGCAGCGAACAAGAATGTTTTAAGTAACGTTTAAATTGAATAGCCCAATTATTATTACTGTTTCTTATAGCGGATTAAGACGTTTCAAGAAGAAAAAATATTGACGGAAATATAGACGCACTTATAATTGACACACGGATAACGAAAGACATAGCTCGCAATTCGCATGTTCCTTGTATGTGCTTAAACGTTACCTATTGAAAATTAAATTAACCTGATTTTAACAAAATCTTTTAAAATTTTATTTACAACGAAACATCTGATGAGTTTGTTTTTGAATACGTGTATATGTCTTTCATATTTATTTATAAAATGAATTCGAGTTATTTACTGATACCACATTGTCTTTGATTTACTGACTTCATATTTAATCCATCGACCATTCAAACATATTTATTTGAATTTAATGCACGGATAATTTTCGTCAGTCACGCTTTTGTTGTTGTTTTGATGTATGTTGTACTGACTTTTACTGATTATAGTAATATTTATAGAGGAACATAGCACATTGAGTGTACATTTAAGGGAAGGTTTATCTTGGGTGTGCGACCAGGATGGAAATGATGTATACATTAACGAATATGGTAAAATCAAATGTGCCCTTAGAGAGAACAGTGAAGGCATACACACAGGTAAGAACATGTGTATAAAAAGCTTTGTTTTATGAAAACGTAACGATACAAATCGCATCATATTTTGTTTAAAATAACGAAACCCTGAAAGTTTTTTGTAAGTTTACCGAAAAAGATAATTGTTCTGTCATATCTTATATTGACTAATTTTAAAGATAATTAATTACTGTGTACACTTACGCAGAGAGACATCATAACATACGATATGAATTTATTTATTCGCTGTGGATATGTTAGCGGCTATAATAACGATCATAAAGATCATATGATGTTATGGCATACACATGTTTGTTTGCATTTAGCTGACGTATGTCATTCGGGATGAAAATGTGGAGACAGTGCCCATGAAGACCGATACATGGTATCGCAGCACGAATGGTTTTATTTTTCTTTGGGTCAGTTTTGTGTGTTCAGTGCTAAAAAATCAGGACGTTGGTTAGCGTCATTGATAATTGCTTTAGGGAACCAATACGGAATTTGATTATTTATGCTCAGTTATAACTGAAAACTGTACACATGTAAATAATAACCAGGTTTATATTTTGTTGAATACACCCTGTTAAAACCGACCTTGTTGGCATGTACACTGCAAAACCGTTTTTCGAAGTCGTTGGGACCGTTAAAAAATCTTCGGATTAACGATAATTCGAAATAAACATTTGAAAGACGACTTCTTTGATTCTGTAAAAAAAACGTTTTGGAATTCACATGGTTCGGTCACACTGTAGTTTTAATAATTGTTTTACTTAAAACGTAAACTAGTCAGATAGCAATATATTTCTACTTGTAACAAACGGAGGAATACAACGATTCTTTTTCTTCTTTTTAGTTTTCTCTAATTACAGAACATATAAAATATCATGAATAGCACATCATACAAGTAAATACATATAAATACATTTTCGGAAAAGAATTAACATGTTTTTAAATAGACGCGATGTCTCTCGGAACACCGGCCTTATCAACACTAAACTGGACGCGTGTAACATATTGAAGAACTCACTTCCGCCCGTGTTTTGCTCGCAGAACTGCCTTACGTCGTTGATGCATATGGTCACAAGTTGATTAGATATCATGTTCATTCTTGTGTTGTCGGCCTCATCGTCAGCTTTTGACCACATTATAAAATTAAGATGCTACGCGCAGACGACAAAGGTGTAATTATCGGCTTTTGACGCGCAACGCGCAGTCGACATAGGTGTGAAATAACGCTCAGAGTTTTGCAGTTTCGAGTTTTGACTTCAGATTAAAGATTGATAATAAGGTGCGAATTATAGTGTCGGGACCGACAGAATCTATTCGAATTAACGATTTCTTCGGTTTAACGAAGTTCGGATTAACAATGAAATTTTACATTGAACAAAGAAAAATCACAATCGGGACCCGAAAAATACTTCGAAATAACGTTGACTTCAATTACCGGTGTTCGAAATAAATGTGTTTAAGTGTATTTGTTTTCAAGATTGTTTTGGTCGCCGTTTTATTATTTTTAGACATTTTTATATAAAAGTTCACATTCTTGATATCATTTTTTTAAACAGTATTACATTTTTTTTCTTCTAATAAAATGTCCGCTCTCAATAGCAAAAAACATAATGATTGATATCAAATTCTTGATATGAAAACATAGTTTGTTGTGTGTGCATGTAATCAAGAAATCGAATATCTTTATAAAAATGCATATCAAATAAACGGCAAAGTATTGTAAACAGTTGTTGATTGCACACAAGATATAAAAACAATGTTTTGCTTTCCAATCATGTCATTGCATTTCTCTATTCGCTCTTAATTCTTGACGAAAGTAACCTTAGAATGTGACGTCGATTCTACAATTCTTTAACATGTTTGCGTTGTTTTGTTACTTGTTAAACATAAATTTGTATTACTATCAGCATGAGTTTTATCCCATTTTCACCGCGACATTGACGGTATAACACGTTGTGGAATATACTTGCTTGTATTCAACACTGTGGAATATACATGTCGCGTGCACGGTCTACTTTTTAAATGACGTCATGCGATATGCTCTAAAATTAGGTCGATATTGTTTGGTTCATTGATCGAATTTTGAGGTCACCCATTAGAAGAAAATGTGCATATTTTGCAGAAAAACATATATATGACATATTCACCAAAAGAAATGTTGAAATAAAATATGAAATTACACGATTTTTGTTTTGTTATTTTTTTATTTATAACAAAGTCGACAAAACTTAAGCTTTAAAACTAAACGACCTTAAACCTTTAAATCTAGTCATATGACATAATTTCGCCATCCGTATAATGAATCAGCTGATTGATGGCGTCATAAAATGACATACTAATTGCGTCATTTTCCCCATTTTCATTTTTGACGATTTATTATAAACGCGACCTATTTCACATGTTTTCTACGTGTACTGTATGTCGACATATCTGAATTGTCAATTGATCACATTTTCCTTATTTCGTGTAATGTGCATTGTTTATAACCAAAGCATATACTTTTGACATTTAACATAAATATTAAGAATGTACAACAAGCCATACACATATCGCACAGTTCATGAATAATCTGCTATGTTTGCTTTCCTATTTAATTCACGTTAGGCATAGAGCTGTGTAAAGTATAAGATGGTAAAAATAGCACCACACTGGAATTGGGAACGTCCCATTTTGTACACGGGTATTTTCTACTCATTTATCTGTTGTGTACTGGAATGTTCTCCATTCTTTGTGTATTTATATATTAAATTATTTTCTCTTACAATTAGGGCATTTACCATAGATAAATAAAACATTGTGCAAGTTTAAACATAATTATGTTTGTATGCAGAAATCTGCAAATGCAACCGAGTTTACCAACGGCTATTATTAGATAAACTGCTCCGGTTTATTTGAACAGCAGTAATGTAGAGTACATGACGTAGCGTGTGACGAAGATATAGTTTATCGCGTTCATAAACTCATTTGAATAAAGTGATAGAATGGCATAAGGGTCTTTATTTAACTATGCTAAAATAATTATTAAAGACCCTAGATGCAAAATCGTCAATTATTGAGTTAAATGGATTATTAGATAAATTTTAAAGGATAATTAAAGGTAAGATACTAGTTCTTACATGTTTTGATTTTTGTTTGTACTTTTGTCGTTCCCTGTTGTCGGGGAAATGATTTTAACATGGGCGCCATTGATGCATCGGATCACACACGGCATACCCATAACATTATATAAAAAACACGTTCTGCGCGTCCTTAAATTCGTCGTCCGAAGTCGGAAAACGTATTGCCCTGTATATTTTGTCAAATAAAATGTCAGTCGCTGCAATTGTCTGTTTACTCGTCAAAATTGTCAAGGTCTTCGATAGCTAAAGAAACTTCAGCGTACAGTTTATTTAGTATTGACAGACCTGTACAAAGTCGCGCCAGTCAAAAATCATAAAAAGCGACATTTAAAGTTATGGTAGCCAGAACTAGGTCGTCGATGGTGTACATGTATGTTGACATCGACAGCATTTTGTCAGGAGCAATCGCCGCCATTTTGGATTTTGATCATTTTCTTTCGAAAATAAAATGAATTATGGTAAAGTAAAATATTCTTTTCGAGGTCGTAATGCGTTAAAATTCGCATACTGCGTAAAATTGAATGTAGGCATATGGTGATATTTTTACTTGTTTTACAGTTTGTGTGTTAATTTTTTAAAGACTATTTTGCGTACCAGAACAATTACATGTATATCACTACGCATGGTTACATTTGTTAGATTTTAAGCGCTTTTATGACTGAATTAAAATTATTGTTAAGGTTATTAGATCTATTTATGTTAAATGTCACGTTGAAAAAATCAAATGGGATAAATAGAATACTAGGATTAGCGTTGAATACAGAGAAGTTTATGTTGCTCGGCTCGAACACCGAAAGCGCTCGCCAAGGCTCGCGCTTCCGGCGTTCTAAGCCTCGCAACATAAATGTCTCTGTATTCAACGCTAACCTAGTATTCTCTATATATATTATGAGTAATAAATCCAATAGTATAACTACTGTGTTTGCATAATTATAATCCGATCACAATAACGCTCAAATAAAACTTAAAACGGTGCGACGAAAACGGCGTTTAAAAACTTACGATTGAATTATTATAATAACAATACAAAATGTATATAATATATACAGTCGAAACCCGATGGTTTGAACTCCCCCGGACCGAAAACAAAAGTTAGAGCCATCTGGAATTCGAGCCAAACGATTTCTAATATACTAATGTTTACTAACATGAATCTGCAATATATTTACGTCTGAAGAGTATTTGTACTGCATGGACTCCGTACTTCTTTCTGCTTTTAAATTAATAATAACCAATTATATACTTAATGTTTTTAATAATCAATATTTTAAGACAGTTACGCATATAATCAAACGCATATCATATAATAAATCACTATTATGCCAGTCCGTTTTTACGTATCAACTTTACGGGTACATGTAAGGATCAGCACTTAGAACAAAACTTACATAAGCATTTTACGCACACCGCTGATATATTTAACAGCCCGACATGTATTTATTTATTCATTTTGTTTAAGCATGACATGATGTATAGATACACAAAATGTCTATTCCATCAAGTTGACATAGTACATATTGTGATGCAGCGCTCCCAGTCATACTAATACAGCATCGGCAGATTGCAAACAACAAGTCATCTTTGATTCAAATTATTTAGCGATTAAGTGGATGACATGTTTGCACTTACGGCGAGCCATTAAACAAGCGCTGCTAATCGATTAACGGATTAATGCGACCCGAGATGAGTTCGAGCCAAACGAACAAAAGAACGCGTGAAAATGTAACCGGGACTGTGAAAACAGTTCGGGCCATCCGATTATGTGAGCCTCGCGATTTCGAGTCATCCGACAGAGATGTATATGAGTATATAGCTATTAACAAATCGGTGCTTCGAGGAGAGTTCGAGCCAACCGGCAATTCGAGCCAATCGATTTCGAGCCATCGGGTTTTGACAGTAATTGAACTGACAACGAATCAAATCCTTCCCGCAGCTCCTTGTGTAGGAGTAGTGTTTCTGTTTTTGTCACGTGTCCACTTACCGGCATGTTGAAAACTTATGCAAAACGATCATACGTAATGATTCATCGGGTATGGTCACGTGTTTGGATTATCCAATCAAAATTATTCATTAACATGCTAATGCTAAAATGTTATTAAGCTATCATGTCCACCTTGTCGTCGAAAATACTTAGTATTACATGTGTCCTTGGTACTTATTTAAAACGTAATCAGTAAATTTGACTTGAATTTTGGACCAAAATCAGCCTTGATAAAGTCTTGTCTTACCAATGGAATCCTACTTATAGGTTTTATTAGTGTCTAGCGGTAATGAATCAATTGGTGATCTACGCATAAATGTCGCAAATCAAGGTTCAATAAAAAAAAATACATGTAAGGCCGTTCATTTATTTTATTTGGAATGGTAAGTGAACTATTTTCATTCGAAAGAATTGCGTACACTTCAATGAACATGTGATAAGGTGCCTCATACTACCTGGATCAAGGCTTATCAAGGTGAGCCATCAACAAGATAAACCTATTTAACAGAACCATCCTCTTTATACGAGATAAGACAAAATGTTTCGAAATAACCGATCCAACTTGAACACTGCATTAAAAGCTCTTTCTGAGCGTACTACAACAATACCAAATATAAAACAGATTAATGTATATTTATTTGACTGAGATACTTAATGCTAAGACGACTTAAATGAGTATGTTCCTTGTTTCTATATGAAATATATACATCACGATAATTTGTACGATCAAAACTAAGATTGTTAATTCAACTTTACCACAATAAGGTGATAGAGCCGTATTGAAATACTTAAAAGTCCACAAACGCGCTTGCTATGGAGTTAGAATAAGTTACGTTGAAATCCTGCGAAGTCGTTCAACACAATCGTATTGATATGAAGGCTACACACAAGAGCGAGACAGGTAATAAAATGTATGTGCTTAAATGGTTACATGTGTTGTTTTGTTGACTATCCACTTATGCTTATATAATGCTTATATAAAAACAAAAGCTATATTTTTGATACACAATGTCCCCTATTGCGCCGCTTTGAAGCCATATATTTGAACTTTGACCTTGAAGGATGACCTTCACTTTTCACCTTTCAAAATGTGCAGCTCTATGAGATACACATGCATGTCACATATCAATATTACAAAAGTTATGACCAAGGTTAAAGTTTTGAGACACACACAATGAATGAATAGACGGACAGGCCAAAATCAATATACCCCCGCTCATTCCATCCGGGGGCATAAAATGCGTAGCGTGGAGGATGGCAGTACATAAATATAATAACAATGGCCAATTGCCGTTATATACTAGGTATCTAGATGTACTTATATCCACCATTCACAAGATCTAACAATACAAGGCACGGTATCTACAATGACGATAACCAGTTTATCAACTTCTAACATAATATATAGAGAATACATGGTTGGTGACGAAATAGAGAAAGTTTCTCCGGTGATGCTTTAAAAAAGAAAGTAGGGCGAGCTTTAGCGATCCCTAATTGCTCTTTTGGGCCGAACCGAATAAACTTTCCCTATCTCGGCACCAACCATGTATTCGATATAACCTGCTTCATTTTAAAGTATGTCTTTAACATATTGTATCAAACACAAATGCTTAAATGACATAACAAAATAATTATTAAAGTCGGGCCTCCTACATGTACACAACATTCCTAACTCCCGATTGTGTCACGTAAAAAATAGTTCCACATTAAACTGTTCCTTTTAATACTTTTCTCTTATAGTATTAGAAGAAATAAGAAATTAATCGAGAAAATGATATATTTTTTGTTAAAAATGGAAAAATGCAACGTCAAAATAATAACTTAATTTTTGTTCAGGGTCGTTTACTAAAACGAGTGTCTGTGAGATTGATGAACATTTAAATGTCATAGTTCACGATGAATTAGTGCATAACAACCGTGAAATTGTGAAGTTTAACAATGACGCCTACAAATAAGGATGTTGATTTTCATTCAAATATAGTGTTTGTTTGTTCGATTTGTTGATATTTCATTGAAAAATAAAATCAATTGCACACGACAAAAAATAAGTTTGTATTAGTGGAGTGTAACCTTTCTATTTATATAAAGAAACCCTGTATATTAAAGGTGCCGAAGTAAGCAGTTGCCGATGTGACTAGATACCTATTTAAGGTTTTAAGTAAATTAATATAAAGGCAAAATTGATTTCTTCATTGCCTTGTGTTTGCTTTAATTTAATACACATGTATTACTTAAATTTTTTATTTAGTTTTGACAAAACATTTCTTAAGAACTTCGAATGTATATTTTGTAAAAGATCAAATATTAGAACATGTTAATCGGTGCGTAGGAATACGTACTTACCATTCCCGGAGATCAGGTTTTTTATTGGACCCTGCTTTAATAGGTCAATGTTTGCAACAGAGGCAGGATAAAACTTATTTATGTGTTAGTACATGCATAAATAGTTTATGCATGTAAAATTAATTATAAGTATGCTGTATATACTTCGAAAGTTAGTTATATGTCAGATGAAGTAGAGTGTTCATGCCAGAAAGCACAGAAAACTGTTTTAAATGTACACTTAAAATGTCGATTACCAAGTAGAAGATTTGTATAATCCGCAGTTACTAGGGTATACAGTTATACGTGAAGCTGACGCTAGCCGCTGAAAATACCATTGCATACATTTAACCCAGGCAACCATCAGTTATTAAAGTTTAAATACAAGGTCTATATTTAAACAAGAAATTTAAAAGACCACTTACTTATAACACTTATCAAATATCAGAGCTTGAAACCAAGCGGCCAGAAAAGATATTTTTGAATAATGTCGGATCCGCGGAAGTCAATTTTTTCTCCACTGGAATCAAATTTTTAAGAGGACTACAACTAAAGATTTTACTAGCCCAATATTAAAACTCTAGAAAAGCGGTATCATCTGTAGATCAATCAATGGATAAGTCTCAATACATGTTTCACAAAATAGTGTTATTTAAAGTTGCAAAAGAGTGAATTATTCAAATATCTATTGCGGTTTACAAAACAGAAAGCGTCAGGAAAAGCGACATGGCATGTTCAAAACGGGCAAGAACACAATCAGAACGAGTTAATACTGGTGCCGTAACGGTTCAAGTCCTGCATTAACAAGACGAACACGAACGTTTCATTGCAGACAGTGGCAGTGACTTAGTGCTCACCACTATCAACCTGAAGATCAAGAACATATCAAATGACCTGAAAGACAACAGGAGCATTTCAAGCAGAGATATGTGTCAAGTTTGCAGACCTGAACATCCTTGACAGTGACATCGAGAATATCACCAACAACATCAAGCAAGCCCTGTTGTCATCGGCCGATAAAGTTTTTGGGAAAGAGAGGAGGAAGAACCAGCTTTGGGTGACGACCAAGATCATGAACCTCTGCGACAAAAGAAGAGAGAATGGGCTTGATAAGCCAGAACTTTAGCGCAAAGTACTAGATAACGAACATAAAGACGAAGAAGACGATGAAAGAGGACATAAAGGTGTTGATTGAGGAGCAATCTAACACCATTGTCAACTAGATGACCATATGCAGCGGTAAAAAAACGTACAACCCCATCAAGCCCCTCACAAAGTTCATTTAGCCAAATGCATCTGCAATAGGAGACGCTGTTCGAATAATCCTGACCGAGAGTGTCCCTGCACTGAAAAGGTTGAGTGAATATTGCAGCGACCTCTATGACAAACAGCTTGGGCCATACCCCAGTCTAATTCAGACCGATACCAGGACAGACGCGCATGACAATAGTCAAACATATGAAAGGTTCATAATGACAGAATAGCGATCACCTGAATAAAATGTGTAGTACTATATTGATTGTGTGTTTTACGTTTGTCTGCAAACGATAATGTGTGCATTTATTTGTGGCGTGCGGTTGTGTGTTACTAATGTATATGTATGAGATGTACGATTTTGATGCTTGCTCATTTTAAGAGTTTAACTTCTTATTTGGATACCTTTCTCGCCAATATTAACAAATGAGTTACGATCCAAAATACAAATCATTTATATATACATTTAATTGTATACAAATAATCATAATTAATAATATTGACTTCAACTCATTTTTTGCAGGCGGTATGTGTACCTGTATTATCTTTGATCTTCTAACAGGCAATTGTATATATCGACAAGTAGTTTATGTTGGCACTGATACACAATTCATGGTAAGATACAAATAAATAGATACATACTAACACATACTGATGAATGACTAATAAAGTAATGCATGGCATAATTTAACAAATATAAGTTCAAATAAATAAATACTATGAAATGCTAACCATTATCAGGCATAACACACAAAAGTGAAAATGATTTCACTTATTTACATTGTGGTCCCTGATGTTTGCAGCCTGATACAGAAAGTAATGTTACTTGTATCAATGGTGATTACCGTGTAAGCACAAACATACGAGTTCAGTGAGGAATGCTTAATGCAATCACGTTATATATATCACATGTTTAAAAGTATCACATTAAGTGTTGCATCACAGATTTGTCAGTCACACTTTAATCCAACTACTTTACATATTATTTAAAAATACAATGATTTAAGATCAATATGCATGAAAATAAAGCGGTCAATGTTTTAGTAAAATTGAAATAAAACAGGTACGATAATTAAATGTAAGTTAAGATATCTATGATAAAAGCAACTGGCCATTAAGTGGGTTTTGATGGTTTGCTTAAACGAATGGGAAGATTCGATATCCCTAAGTGATTGTGGGAGTCTATTCCACAGAACAATGCGATTGTAAGTAAAAGATTTCTTACCAAAGGATACAAGCATACCTGTCTATTGTGTGTTATGCTCTTTTCATTTTTATGTTTGAACACACAACTTGTATTCTTAAATGAGCAGAACGAATCTAAGATCAATTTTATTATGACCTCAATTATAGTGGCCTTCCTGTTATCCAGAAACAATTAAAGTGCTTTCTTAAATGCATATGTTGTTCTTATAACAATATACCGCTCAACAATTCCAGCAACAAAATAATAGTTTAAGTGTGATATTTGAATGAATGAACACCGACATTGTTAGGAAATAACAAGAATATTAAACGTTTTAGGTAGGAAATTTTGAAAACCAAACTTTTATTAAAACCTAGGCAGGCTACCGCAATAAATGGTCAAAATGAACAAACGTTACTTGCACTATTTCTTACTTACCTCACTTATAAATTATTTAACGTGAAAAACTCTACTGGTCATGGGCATTTACGATCAAGTAACTAAAATACCAACGTATGTCTATGTTGCGTAATAAGATACTTTAAATCTATTTCGCGTTATTCTTAAAATTTGTTGGTTCTGCAAACAGAAACAATGGTGGACTATGCACATGTAGTGGTGACAAAGTCCCATATACCACAATTGATACAGTAACATTGAAAGCTCGTCAACGATATCAACTACAAAATTGTCAAAATGTCCTCTTATTCAATCTAGGAGGTGACCTCCAACCTAAACGGAATATGGATTATAACATAGTTAAATGCAATCACGAGAAAACCTACATTTAAATTAAGCTATAGCGTCAATAACCAAATTGTTTGCGATTACAAGGACATTTAATGATTACTCAGGACAAGCAAGACCGACCCGCAATCATTGTAAGTTTTTTTCAAAACTGGTTTTTATTAATGTGTATTGCATGTGAAAGTGTATTTTTGTGTAACAGTTATATCCGCAATATTGTATGTCTTCACATCTAAAAGTTTTTGACTGGCCATATATGTAACAATAAAATACTTATTAACGAACATTTAGGATTAAGGCAAAGGTATACAGTTGCTACATTAAGTATTTAAAGCGTAAGTTGAAAGCGTAGAAGAATAGTGCGTAGTCCCTTCCCCTTTCCCATCGTGTTGAATTCACTTTTCTGTAGTAATTTTAACAATTTGAATATTACACATGTAATGGCCTTGTGTTAAACGTCATATGGCTTTCATTTAGGCATACATATGTAATTTTAACGACACTTCACTGTGCGTATTGTTAATTGACAATACAATAATGTTATATTACTATCAAGGTCTTCTTAGCTAACATTTTGCTATTTTGCATTTCTACTGATTGGATAAGCACAATCCCGAGTTCATAATAAAACCATTGCAATAAACGGTAACATGTATATATTTAAAACACGATAAGAAGACGTACCAGTACTACCTGTTTCAGTGTCGGTTCATTTACCGCCATAATGGAAATAATATTTGAGTGAAAAGTCTTAAGATTTGCAAACTTGCGTTTGTGCGATTACAATATCCAAGGATCAATAATCAGGTCGACACTTTATTTTGTCTAAAAATAAATAGGAATAATGAGACTCAAGAAATAATCACTTATTGACAAATGTGTTTGGTGTATATGTTTTTATGTTTAGAAGAATTGGGTATTAGTTTAAATTACTGTTCATACTTTTATAGCATGCGTTGGCATTATGGAATGGTTTCATTCAACTGTTTAAATCTATTTAAAAGCATGGAATGCCAATATAAATATTATTACAAGTATTCATCGAATGCGGGATTGATTTGGGCACTACACTTTACTTTTTTCTTGGGAATACGATTGCTTTCAATTCTAACAGTGTTAACATTTAACAAAATAAACAGGTTTTTTTACACATTAAGTAATGAAATTACTATTATTAGTTTTATGTATCTCGTGACATAAACAAGTAATAATACCTATTAAGTCAGAGAATATAGGTATATGCAATCAATATGCCGAAATCCGCCGACGGTTTCTTACGAGAAAAAACAAACGATTTGAAGGTAGTCAATGGGTCAAAATGTTGGCCTTTCAAAAGTTTCCTTCGCGGCTATATAAGAAAACACACGTTATGCCCCACAATCACCAGATATGAAGAATTCAATTGTATATAAGGTGTAAGGTAATAAAACTAACTGCATGTTACAAAAAATCCGCAAAAATATTTCGAATAAAAAACTACAATGGCATTTTTGGTTTAAGTACATTTCTGCGTTGCAAAAGTCCTTATAAATATTTCACACACAATTAACCATGAACATGAACGTTGAACAAAAAAAGTTAAGAAATATTTAACAACGTGTGAGTGTCAGATTTGTTTGGTTCCTTTAGGAATATGGCTTTACGACGGGAAAACACACACGTTTACTATTTCAAACATATCAATAACATCTGCCTAACCATATGACGTATGAACATCACAAGGCAATTCCAATGGTTCACTGCAAACAATCTTGTCATATGACTTCATAGTTGCGTTAACAAAGATCAACGAGGGATATAACTTACAGCGCAAAGCGAAAGTTGAGGCGTAGAACGACAGGTGAGTGTTTGATTACTTACGCAAAATAGTTAGTCTCTTAATATTTAATGGATCCCCTATGAAGACAGATTAAGCAGTATCTATTTGATTGTATTGTATTTAATCACATACCTTAATATTACTAGTGACACAATCACGTTAAGGTTTGATTTAAACGGATTTGAAAATTAACGGGAATTCCGAAATATATACTAATAAAGCCTTTTTGAATCCGGATGTGTCAAATGAAGTTAAAAATCGGGCACACGATATTTTTAATGGCAACTCCTACGCTTTAAGATTTAGTAGAATGTTGATTTTCGGATTCGATCGCAAATTCGTGGAATTGATTTAACAACATATATGTAATCCATGATATGCACATTACATAATAGTCGTTCAAAAATATAAAAATTTGCGTTTAAACTTGTTTACTTCTTTATATATTCGTTTGATAGTATTCAAGAGTTAAAAGTGTTTGGTAAAGTCAGTTTTTTACATTCATTTAAAATATAAACAATGTTTTTGAATGTTGAATGCAAATACTTTAATAAATTGCGCTAAAGGATGAAGTGGTTATGCTTTAAAGGTTGTTAACAAATAAGGTTCAACAAGGCTATCGTGTGTAATGACCCATATTCCTGCCTAGGCATATCATCGTAGACTTTGTCCATGGGACAGAAGCCTTAGGGTCAATACTACTAAATGTGTGCCAAAAGAGACCCATGATTACTAAAGCTATGTTATAATCATTCAATTAGTTTAGTTCACTATTGCTTTTAGTCAGACATTTAAAGTGCAATAAACTGATAACTCTTTCATGTCGTGCAATCACAAACATTGCAATCATATTTCTATCAAAGAAAACGCTTTACAGTATATAAATACTATTGATATTCTAATGTAATTTGTTATTTTAAATGTTTTATTTTCTGATATACAAATTCCTGAATTCTGATTCACACAAAATATTTACATTAAATAAATAAGCTGATCGGAATAATTAAAAACAATACACCTTCTATGGTTGTGGAATCAATGTAACGCTTTTCGACTTTTGCCGCATATTAGTAATTTCAACATGCTAACAGCTGATTGGCTAATTGTAATGTATTTCAAGAAACAGTACATGTTTTGTGTTTGACAAGTTGTTTTGTAATTTCATATCATTGTACTAAATATGATTTATGCTACACAGGCAGTAATCTAAACAAAGATATAAATATGTGTTCAGTGCCGTTATAAGTGAAAATTCTGGAATTTTTAACAATTATGTCCACATCTTCGTAAATGAGACACGATTGTTTAAAAAATGTAATTAAAAGAAAACGCTGATAAATTAACGGGATGTAAATATTGTAATTATTTAAGCGCGGATAACAATTTGCTATATTATCTCTATCTACCAAAGTTCAAACATGTTTCTTTAAGAACGATAAAAATACAAAGTGTTGCCAAAACATGAAACCATTAGACGTGTAAAGTGTGTATGATAAATTGATAATGTGTGCGATATATGTAATTAATATCACCAAAAGAGTTTAAACAAGTATTAGTTATAATGATAAGCTGTTACCTCTGTTTTGTGTACTTTGTGCATCGCTTCTTAAAGGTTAGTTTATGACAAAAACTGTACAACATGTCTTACCAAGGGAAGTGGATGTGCCTTATACAGAATGTTCCAACAAGGTTGATCTTTTGTATTATACATATATGTATATACGTATAATGCATACAATACAATTATATTATATTTTTGTTAAAATATAAGCTGTATTTATGATCGTGAATTAACCCAACCAGTAAAAAGCCAAATACCATTGAGCCTTTTAAAGACGCATCGAAGATATAATCATTGTTATATTGTCTACATTAAGGTCAGATTCTTAAGGCAAATGGATGAGATTGACTAACATGAGTTGCCCAGCACCTGGATGCGGATCAAGTAATGTGTGTGTTCACCTACGTATGTGCTGGTGCATGTTTTATCGGGCGCAAACAAAACGCCTTTTTAACTTCTGTACCCATGCGTGCGTTTCAAGCAGGCTTTAACGACAACTTAAACTAGTCGGCCACAAGAAAGAAGCCGATATCAGGTTAATACTCCAAATAAATCATCCATACACACCATGTGTATATCGCATAAAAGTGCAAGTCACTATGAATAACTGGCGTGTTTCCTTAGATTATTTCGCATTATACTGCTGTCTAAAATACTTACATGTGCTAAATAACCAACCCAAGTAATGGTTTCTTAATCGATTTATAACATTTTATAATTTTACTAGTACAGTTATACTATATGTAACCATTTGCATCACATATATAGAGAATAGTTTGTTTTTTTGATACATCAGTCTGTATAAATCACGTGATCGATGGCACGTGTTAAATTTATCCCCTTGTGCACGACTTAAAAAAATGTTTGAAGGACGGCCATACAACGTAAACTACCAAATAGTGAAACTTTTGCCTGTTGGTTTCAGGATTGACAATGTTTCCGTGTCCACTAGTTTACATATATTTCAAAATCTAGTGAAGCACTATTGCAGCGAGCAAGACTGATGTTAGCAATTTTGATTAAGTGTCACCTTATCAGTATATAAGTAACCTTTTGTAAAAATGTACCGAGCAAATTGAGATTTTATATAAAGAACAGATTGACGGACACGCCTAGACGTTCATTTTTGTTAATCTTAGCTTCCTTCTATTTATATACAATCTTTTACATTTGAGGCGTAAGTTTCCAAAATAGTCTTTCAAACATAATTGCATTAAGACATTTTGAATGTTTTACTGGGATAAAATATTATAGTTCTACAGATTTATATGTTCCATTGTACATTAGAAAATAGATGCGGTGCTTCTATCCTTTAGTCATGTTTTCTATTATATGGTTCTTTGTATTCATGTTATTCATTTTTTTAATGTGTGAAGTTTTTTTTCTGTTTAAAATTATTTATAATATTATTTATTCAGAACATTGCACTTTGAATGTACATTTAAGGACAAGTGGGTGTGCGGTCAGTATGGAAATTGTATTTACGTTAACGAACATGGTAAAATCAAATGTGCCCTTAGTGAGTAAAGTGAAGGAATACACACGTTTAAGAACTGATATATATAATACTGTTTTGTATGCACACATTGGTTTCCAATGATATAGCGATACAATATTGTTTCATGGTTAATATAAATATATATATAGGATCTTGCATGAGTGGTCGTTTTGTATTGAATTTATTAAACAAGTCATCTAAATAAAGATAAAAACGAGGCTTGCCTTATTAATTATATTAATAATTGTATTTTGTATATTGAATTGTGATAAACATTTCTCAAGTTCAATAAATAAATTATGTTTAATCTAAGAAAATCTAAGATATCTAAACATATCATATAGAAAGTTTGACTATTTTTTTTAGACATTGCTTGATATTAATAAATGACTTTGTGATAAGTTTATGACTAAATATCTATTTAAAAATATACTGACACATGCATGTTTTGCTTTTGATTTTCTTTTGTAGTTTATTAAAGTGTGAAATAATTATTTATTTGATGCTCAATCAACACGTACGTATTTTAAGTGAATATTTTATAGTTTAAGGTACGTTAATTGTTATAGCGATATACACGTATCAATTTATTCGTATTAGTTTACTTTGTAACCACTACGAATTTTAGGATTATTTAGCATCATTAAATATTATTTTAACATTTATCTTAGAAGAAGACTTCGGTTAAGTTCAATTAAAACTTTAGCTTAAGTCGAGTTTTACAGAGTGTAGGCGAATACGGCGTTTTAACATTAATACGGCATTACATTAATGGTTGCAATTAAAACTTGCGATTGACTTATAATATAAACTCAACAGAAATAACATATTATTATAACACGCAACGAGCCACACAACTTCCGCAGCTTCTTGTTAAGGAATAGTTTTTCTGTTTCTGTTTTTTTTTTTCAATTTAACCGCATATTGTACACTTATGCCAAACGATTTCATCATTTTACCCCATATTAATCAAAAGGATATTCACGCGATCGGGTATGACAAACCAGTAACGTGTTTATCCAATCAAACTGATTCTTTTACGGGCTTATGTTCAATGGTATTTGTAATTAGCTATCGTGTCCAATGTTTATCCGAAAGTACTTAAATACAACATTTTTCCTTGGTATTGTTTGAGAATGTCCTTAAGATTGACGTGATCTTTAGACCAAAATCAGCCTTTATCAAGCTACCTATTGAACCAGTCTAACCTATGATAAAGAATCAGTTTGATTGGATAATCCAAACACGTTACTGGTTTGTCATACCCGATCATCCATACTTTATGCAAATCAACGCGTGAATATCATTTTGATTAATATGTGGTAAAACATATCATAATGATTGTCAATTGCCATAAAACTCTATGTATCTAGATGTACTTATCTTCACCAATAAGAAGACGTAACTATAAAAACACGATATCTACCATAACGATAACCATTTTATCAAACATTTCAAGAATAAACATGCTTTATTTGTAAGTCATTCCATACATAGTTAATACACTTATAATTAATTATACGTATGTTTTATATACTTCGCAGTTTAGTGACATTACAGCTGAAGTAGAATGTTCATGCTAAAATGTACAGGAAACTGTTTTCAATGTACACTTCAAATGTCGATTACCTAGTAAACGATTTGTATGATTCGCAATGACTAGGGTAAACAGTAATACGTGAAGCTGTATCTAGGTTTTACATTTTGGTATTATTAAAACAAACATGTTAAAGAGCCACTAACTAATAACACTAAACAAATATCAGAGCTCGAAACCTAGCGATTCAGGGAAGAAAATAAAAGTCAAAGTATTTGTATCGTGTCGAGTCCGCGGATGTGTCAGTTTTTATTCATGGAATTCAAACGTTTCAGATGACTACCACTTATTATGTTTCTTGCCCATTATTAAAACTCTAGCATAGCGGGGTTCATCTGAAGATCAATCACTTTATAAGTCTCGTTAAATATTTGACCAAATATTTATGTCTAAAGTTACAAAAGAATGTCATTAAAGAATCATTCCAGCGACGTATTGACATACATCTTGCGGTTAAGGAAACACAACAAGGCGAACACAAGAACGTTTCCTGGCGCAGACATTGGCGGTGACATAGTGCTCACCACTATCAACCTAAAGATAACGAACATAACCGAAAACCTGAATGATCCTGAGATAACAGGAGCATTTCAAGCACATAAAGTTGCAGCCATGAATATCCTATATAGTGACATTGACAATATAGCAAATAACATCTTGGAGGTTCCCCTGTAATCGGTCTGTAAAGTTTTTGGAAGGGAGAGAAGGAAGAACGAGCCATGGATGACGACGAAGATCATGGACCTCTGCGACAAAAATAGAGGGATGAGGCTTGATAAGTACATAAGCCAGAACTCTAGCGCAAAGTACTAGAATGCGAACAGAAAGTCGATAAAAACAATGGAAGAGGCCATAGAGGAGTGGATTGAGGAGCAATGTAACACCATTGTCAAATTGGATAGTCGATACACGTGCCTGGTTTTTCATACCCGATGATCACGTATGCAAATCAAACAGTCCCATTAAGACCCTCACAAAAACCATTCAGCCCAACGACGATGTTACAGCGGACGCTGACTAAAACCTATTGACCGAGTGTGTCCCAGCATCTAACAGGTGGACTGAATACTGCAGCGACCTCTATGACAAACAGCTTGGACCATTCCCATCTCTAATTTAGAACGATACCAAAACAGAAGCGGATGACAGAAGTAAAACCATACTAAAGGGTCATAATGATATAATGACGATCACCTGATAATGTGAGGTACATATGCATTGTGTGTGTTTATGTTTGTCCGGGTACGAGAAAATCTGTGTTTATGTGTTTGTGGTGTGCGGTTTTGGGTAACTTATAATAAATATGTGTGGGGTGTGCGGTTAGGCTCATTATTTTAGTTTGACTTCATAATTGGATAAATTTCTTGCCAAAATTAACACATTTTTTAGGACCGAATATAGATTTTTTATATTAATTAAATTTCTAATCATATTATAGGGATCGTAATAAATAGAAATGAAATAGTTTGTAAAACTCACATTTTATTGCAGGAGGATTTTTGTAACTGTAGCGTATCTCATCTTCGAAGAGACACTTGTAGATATTGGCAAGGATACACGCATGTATATGTAGTGTGTATTAGGCTTTAAGTTTGTTGATGTTTGATGAGCAGAACAAACATAAGATAAATTACAATATGGACCTCTTATTGTGTCCTTCCGGCCATCCCGCAACGATACAGTTGTTTTTTTAATGCATATGCTTATAACAATATATGCTTATAACAATCAACCGATGGAAACTTTTACTTACAAAACAATAGTTGAATAATATTTTTGAATGCATGTTCATTTACAATTTTAGGAAAAAACACAAAAAGTATACTCATTTAATTATGACCTTTAGAGACCAAGCTTTTAGTGAACACTTTAGCAGGAACAGCAATATATGGTTAAAATACACAAACGTTATTGGCAATTTGAATTGCTTACCTAACCTCAATCAAATGGTTTACGTGAACAACTCTCCTGGCCATGGGCATTAATTTTACGATCCATTAACTAAATACAAAATAATGTCTATGTTGCATAAGTAGATACGTTTAATCTAATTACGCATTATTTTTAAAATGTGATGGCGCTGCAAACAGGACAAATAATGAAATGTGCACTAGGCGTGTAGACGAAGCCCAACATACAACATGTGATATTATTGCATTCTGATATAGATGCATACAAATATTTTCAACGCTATTAACGACCAAATTGTAAACATGTACTCGACTTAAACCTCGGATGTGAGCTCCAAAAAAACGGAATATAGGTGATAACATAATAATGCTATCACGAGAAGAATTTTATTCGAATTAAGATATAGCGACGATAACCAAATTATTTGCGATCACAAGGACATAAGATGATTATTCAGGACAAACATGACCGACGCGCGATCAATGCCAGCTTTTTCAAAACTTGTTTTTGTATTTATTTGTATTGCATGTGAACGTGTTCTTTTCAATACAGATATGTTCACAATTGTTAACGTCTTCACATCAAGATTTTGATTGTCTATAGCAATAGAATGTTTATAAACAAATATTTCTGATTTATGCAAAGGTATACAGTTACGACATTAAGTATTAAAAACGTAAAATGAACGCGTAGACGAATAGTGCTAGTCCCTTCCCATGATGTTTGCGTCGTGTTGAATTTACTGTTGGGTAATTGTTTAAACAATGCGAATATAACACTTGTAATGTCCTTACATTTAACTTTGTTAAACGTCATATTGCTTTCAATTAGGCATACATATGTCATTTTAACAGCACGTCACTGTGCGTGTTATGAATTGTAATACATTAATGTTATATTTCTATCACGCCATATACTGCTGACATTTTGCGATTTTGTATTTCCATTGTTTGGATTAACACTACCCCGAATGAAAACCATTTCAATAGACGGTAACATTTATAAAAACCATAACACGTATCATGATAACCTGTGTCATTCTCGGTTCATGAACTGCCAAATTGAATATGAAAATAATATTTATTCGCGAAGTCTTTAGCTTGGCAATGCTGCGTTTGTGTGATTATACTATTTATGGTTAAATCATCCGGTCGACACTCTATTTTTTCTCAAATTAAATAGAAAAATTGATAATCCAGAAAAACTATAAAGAGTTTGCTTCCTATAAACATGCAACAGTCTTGTATTAAGGCAAATTACCAACTTAGAACAATACATATAACACCACTTATAACATACACATCATTAAAGTCTGGGTCACCGAATTGAAACGGTAAATGCATATCGGCTACATTCATTCACTCCTTCTTGTGATTTCTGAGTGAAACGACAATTGGAATGTGCCCTTTGATTTTGATCATACTGAAATCTAATCAGCTGATTCATAAAACACAAACTTTCTGGAGTTAAACAACTTTTTTTCAATTTACAAATACAGTTGTTTAAAGACATCAAATGAAATATAACGTGCACAGTTAATTTTACTGATTTCTACATTTATTGAATTAATACATAGGACCTTAACCGACTAGTCCTCGTGTTTTTGAAGACATGCCTTCTTTTAAATTCGAATAAGATAACGGGATCAAAGAGATAAACCGTTGACGATGAATTTAGTGTGGTGCTTATGTAGGCAAAACACAGTCATGCTAAGTTTTATGACTATATACCACAATAACAATAAACAAAGTGGTTCAAATTGTTGTTGAATAATTGAATGTATGCCGATGATATGTTTTTAATAACGAACTTACTTAGATTAACAATATTTTAAGTTCATCTGTTAATGATCATCTTTATAAACTACATCAAACGACATCTCGTTTTAAACCGCTGGTCATACTTCGACGAAAATTCGCGAATTGAATAGAAATATATTAAATTGATTAAATTGTAAAAATCCACAAGAAAATGACTGTAATATACTAGCGTGTTCGCAACAGAACAATAAGCATCATATGGCGATTTCTGCTATAAGCATATGCATATATTTAACACTACTTGTATTAAATGCGTTGAAAGCGTTGGGCAAGTTCTAAATGTTGTATTCTTCATCCAATATAACGTTGTTCGCCGGGTACTCAGTATTCTTTTTCGGATCCTAAAAATTCGAAAACAGGTCATTTAAAGCTAAGCTTCACGTTGCTTTATTTCTTTAACGTAAACTCGTAATAGCAATAATGTAACAAAAGTGACAATTTTCTTCAATAAATAAATAACCAAATAAGTCTCAGAAAACAAGTACTGTAATCACAACGATACTATATTGCAACTGCCCATCACTCATTAAACACAAAAGTATAAGTTTTAAAGATTGATGCAATATTTAAATATATTTACGAAGCAAATCACTTAATTTGTTAGGTATTCAAGACTATTTTGTTGATGTACGATCTATGTGAATTCATTATATTTAGTATTTCTTACAAGTTTTCTTAATATTTTGGAATCGATGTTAACGCCTTTGAATTTATGGCCTGACTGAATTACTTAAAAAAATTATGGGCCCTTTTATACTCGAGTGGCCAAATAGTTGGATACTGACCAATTGATTGTTGCCCGACCAAGAATTCTTGGTCGATTGCCCTAAAATAAATGGTCAGCAGCACAAAAGTTGGTCATCGTAACATCAATACGCCACCTTATTTAAGTTTCAGAAATGTATGTTAAACAAACTATGGACACTTAGAAAGATGGATACACCACTTTAAACATACGAAAAATGTACTAATGTATGCATATTTAAATATACATGCAGCGACGACGAAAAGGTATAGTCGCTTAACCTTATTAAACAACGTACAATGTGCAAAAACTTATATATCGTTACATGAAATTGAAGTTAATACACTGTAAGAACAACAACAACAGCAAAGGTGAAACATGAAGTTAATGGTTGGAATGATTTTAAACGGCTATGTCGTATTTTGTATGATGTTCTGTGAAAATTAACATGTTTGCATGCAAATTAAATCATGGCTGCTTAAAGATCAATGAGGTTAAAAAAACAGGTAAGTAAAGTTGTATTCACAGCCAAATTACAGATCTTTAAATGTTCCTATATGCAGGGCATATCAGTAATACGTATCAATAACAAAATAATAACACCAATATAAGGTTTCAAAAATGCATTTTCTTTCATTCTTATATTTTATTCTTATATTTTATTCAGACATAATTATTTAAATCATATTTAATTGTGTTGTGTTTTTTTCATTTTTAGGCCTATTGCAACCATAAATCCAAACTCGTTTAAATATCGCATGGCTGCCTTCTGTTTCAATCCAATGACACACTCGCAATATTTCACAATAATCAATAAACATCAAATCAAACCAATTAACATTTATATAAAGCCTAAGGTAAATAAACACATTCATGTAAAAAAATTTCGTTAACAAACAACATGGTCTGAGAACTTTCTTGTTTTGAAAGCATACATATAGAATTAAAATAATTTAACGTAAGCGTCACTTTTTACTCGATCAATGACATAAACGTAAATAATCACTCAATCCACACAAGTGTAAAAACTTGTAAGAACAGTGCTATCAATTTCAGTACTCAATATCAATAGTTCACTGCAAATATATGCATGTCATATGACGTTAGAGTTGCGATAACAAAGATCAACCAGTGATATAAATTACAGAAAGTGGAGGCATAGAAGTACAGGTGAGTTTTTTACAAGATCAATGACATAAATTTAGATATTCACTCAATCCATCCAGGTGTAAAAACTGGCTAAACAAAATTGATCACATTTTTATATGGATATTTCTAGGAAAATAACTTGAACATTTTATTCTCTGAGACAACATTACACAAATTTTGTGTAATGCACGCAAACAGTATTTTATCATATATTAGATCTTGGAGTGATTTTATGTACCAATATTAATATATTTGCTGTTTCTATAAATCATGTAAAAGCCTTTCTTTTTTTCTGTCTCGGTACTTCCAACATAAAATTGTCCAGAAATAATTAGTTGTTGACAAATTTGTTTTTTGTACTTTTTATATCTTTAGAAGGACATAGTTTTCGTTTCGATTCATGTTTATACGTTTATAAATGTATTGGTATTAACGTGGTGTTTCATTCAACTGTTAAGTCAAAAAATGAAAGTTAAAACGTCTGTAAGATTGTATTAAAAGAGTGGAAGGTCACTTTAAATATTAATTGAAAGCGGGGTTGATCTGGTTAAGTTATTTGTCGTTGGGAATACGATTGCTTTCAACAAAGTCTAACAATTTTCATATTTAACACGAAAATCATGCTGTTTTTTTTATTGAAGTACTACATGATATCTGGGAATGAAGTTAGTGTTGGACATATACAAGTGATAATAAGTCAAAGCTTAATTGTTTATGCAATAAATATGCCAAAAACAGCCGAACGTTTCTTACGGGAAAAACTAAACTATTTATAGGTAGTCTATGGGTCAAAATGTTGGCCTGTAAACAGTTTCCTTAGCGGCTAGGTTAGTGAACACATGCAATATTTCACAAACAGCAAATATGACGAATGCACACTTATATAAGGCCTTAGTGTATGTTACCGCAAATCCACAAACTACAATAACATTTTTGGTTTTACTACATTCTGCGTTGCAACAGTCCCTATAAATAGTCCAAACACAATTAAACTTGAACATGAACATGAACGTGGAACAAAAATCGAATAAGTGAAGCAACATTAAAAAACGTATGGGTGTCAAATGTGTTTGGTTCCTTTACGAATATGAAGGTACGAGGGATAAAACACACAAGTTTACTGTTGCGAACAAATCAATCACCTCTGCCTAACCCTTTGAACAATGCTATCATTTCCAGTATTCAATTTCAGTGGTTCACTGCAAACAATCTTGTCATATGACTTCAGAGTTGCGATAACAAAGATCAACCAGTGATATAACCCACAAGGCAAAGCGAAAGTGGAGGCGTTGAACTTAACAGGTAAGTTTTTGTTTTCTTCCGCAAAATAGTTTTTTACTATTGAACGTTTCCTAAATGAATACAAAATAAGAATCATCGAATGGATGATATTGTATTTAACCTCTTACCTTAATATAAATAGTAACACAATAACATCTAATTTACTGATAAATATTTGAAAATAACGGACATTAAAAATGATGTATCGATATCGCCTTTCTAAAAGCCTGATGAGACAAATTAAGTTATATAATGTTGCTCACAACCTATTTCACGAGCCGTAGTTAAATAAAAATGACTTCATTGAAACCGTCTAAATGACAGCTGCAATTCGTACGCTTTAAGATTTATAGACTGTTGAATTTTGGATTCGATTGCAAATTCGTTTAAATGATGAACAACATAATCCATGGCATGTAAGTTACATAACATCTGTGCAATATACATCTTGTTATATATATATATATATATATATATATATATATATATATATATATATATATATATATATATATATATATATATATATGCAATCAAAAAACATTTGCAGTGATATTTCTAACAAATAAATGTATGTACAGTATGTATCGGTACTAATTATTATGATGGTGTAGTGTTTCTCCTAAATTTCCTTGCATTACACCTGCACACAAAATATGCACATAAAATAAATAAGCTAATGTTGATCAAATTTTAAAATATAAATATCACAACCTACTGTGTTTGTTTTTCCATTTGGGCGTCCTTTAAGAGTTTCATGTTTCAGGATGACTAAATTTTATTTATTACAATCTTTTGTTGTGAAATCTATGTTATGCTTTTCGAATATAGCCGCATATTTCTAGTTTTAACATGATTACAGCTTAATGGGTTTATTGTAATTTACTTTCACACACCTATTTTTGTATTTGACTTTTGTTTAATTTAATGTAATTGTTCAAAATTTCAAGAACAGTTTATTCTCCACATAGTTCCAAAAAAGTAATTATAAGGTAACGTTTTAATATTTCTTATGCTTTTGAGGCAGATATTAATGGAATGTAACGTATGTTATTATTTATAGCGCTGACAGAAACTTGCTATATTATCTTTATATTATCAAGTGAACGTGTTAATTTTAGAACGAATTAACAAATCAATGCAATTAGTGGCCCAAATATGAGAACCGTCAGTAAATGTAAATGGTGTATGATGAATTGATGATATGTGCAATATATTCACTGATTTTCACCAAAGTAGTTTAAACTATTGTTAAGTGTACGCCAAAGTCGTTACACGTGTTTTGTGTACTTTGTTAATTGCTTCTTAAAAGTTAGTTAAAAGGAAGAAAACTGTACACAATGGCTCACCAAGGCAAGTGGATGTGTGCTATACAGGATGTCCCATCAAGGTTGACATTTTTTATTATACGTATATGTATATAAGTAAATTATGTATATAATACAATACCGTTATGTTGTATATTAAAATACAATCTTTATTTGTGTACGTAAATTACCAAACGAGTAAAAATAACACTACCCATACGTTATTAAATGACGTAAGTAGTCAGAAAACATTAATGGTCATATTAACATGTCTACTTGTAGTTCCGAGAAGCGGTATTTTAAAATATTAGTCTTTATAAACATTGAGACACATGTGGCGAGTTCAATTTTAACCCAAGCAGCACGACGTACAAAATTGATTGAAAGATCACAATACGATGTACAATGCTAAGCATTAAAACTCTGAGCTGTGTAGTTCAGAAAAAAATGATTGTTCAAGTGTTCACTTGTTGACATCTATTTTACGTCTTATGGACAGTTGACGGACACATTAACTCACTGATTCTCGGGGACACGGACGAACGACGACATAGATCACAATAAGTCCGTTTTAAGTATGTGCATGAACATGACCTTTTGGTAATTGTATGTACCTGCTATTACTACAATATCTTTTTTATAAACAGTTAATTAAACTAGTTACATACGAGGCATTTGTTTCCGAATGCTTTGTCTTTCCTACATATTTACATAAAGGAATATGAGTTAGTACCGGTGCATTCACCACATCGTACATTCGAACATGTTTACCTCAACTTTATACAGGGCTACTTTTATTCAGTAATACTGTCGAGTTTACTTTTTCATGGTATAAATGTTTGTCTGTTTTTGATTTTTGAAGTATGCATTTTGCTTGTTACAATTACATATTATTCTAATATGAAGATTGCACAATTAATGTGCTTTTTTAGTGAAAGTGTATCTTGGGTGTGAGGCCAGAATGGAAATCATGTCTACTTAAACATGGTTAAATCAAATGTGCCTTCAGTCGGGACAGTAAAGGTATACATATAGGTCAGAACGGACTTAATAGTTTATGCTATCAAAATATTGTTTTTTCAACGACATCAAGATAAAATGCCGCTTCATCTGAGGTATGAATATCATGAAATACTGAAATAATTAAGTAACTTTGCATAAAAAGACCAATTATAATTAATGTACACAATGCGGACGTTTTAAAATATTAAATTAATGAGAAGATAATGAGAATGAGAAAATAATAATTTACTATGTACATGTATACATAACGATAGAATAACGTATGTTTATCTTCAAATAACTAAAAATGATACTCATTGATTTCCTGTCTGCAGAACAGTAGAACAATCGGGATGGAAATGTAGACACAGCTTCCACAAAGACCAGTACATCAGATCGGATTGCACAAGCTTTTCGTTTGTATTGTCTGAAGTTTTGAAGTTCAGTTGTATGCGATCAGGAGGTTGGATTTGTAAGTTAGTTTATTCGTTAGGGAGACAATACGATTCTTATGCTGATCATTAACTGGAAACGTTGAACATTAAAACAATAACCAAGTTTATAGTTAAGTACATATATCGGCTTCGCGGATTCAAGCAATGTCATCACAATGGATTATTACGCTAATTAGTTCGTTAGATAGACAATTTCAAAATAAAAAAAAATATTAGCGAACTATAATTGGAAACGATAAAAATTGATTTCGTTTTAGTACATATATTGTAATTAACAATTCATTATGTATACCAATTTTAAATTAAAATCTGTTTTATACCGTCCATTTACTAGTTTTACGCATTGTAATGGGGAGCATTTCATCTATTTTGTAAAATAAAAGTTCAAATTCTTGATGCATAAATTTAATTGTTTATATAAAAAGAATATGTTGATTAAAAAACAAACATAAATTCTGATATTGAAAATACGTTCTCGACATCAATTAATATATGTTTTTAGAAAATCGAAATATTGATGTACAAGTAATGTGTTGATATCAGGAAATCGTTCTTTTTAATATCACGAAATCAAATTATCAGTATCAAATAAAAATCTTTATATCAAGGAATCGAATTCTTAATATCATTAATTTTGCGTAATTTTATATCAAATCAATTCCTGATATAATCAATCGATCTGGATCTATGTTTATCAGGGCAAAATGATGAAAATATGAAACAGGACCATCCTCTTGTGGCAGTTACTTTTTAGAGAAGTATTTCATGTCCTTTATTTGTCGACGAAATTAACAGAGTCGAATGAAACACTACATTTTGTACCCAAATTGGGCGTTCTTCAAATATACCCAATTTGAACATAACTATATGCATATTCATTTGATTGCATTAATGAAATGTGTAAACAATTTATTATCATATGTTGTAATGTGTGTACCATTGCCTTCATAAGTGAAAAGAAAAAATACTTCATTAAGTATGTTATCGGTTTCTATATTTTTTTTTAAATGAAAATGTTTACTGTTATTCCTTAATCAAAACTTTAATTTGTTAATTCACATTTACGATAATAAGCTTATAAGCTTATAGAATTGCATTAAACGTGTGTGCGATGCAGGAAAAATAAGTTCATAGAAGCAGTATATTACTATGAAATCAAATTCAATAGTACAGGACAATCGCATTTCTATGAAGGTTACGCCCAAGAGCAATTGTCAATGAAATATTTATTATTATATAGGTATAAGGTTCAGTTGCACTAATAACATTGAAACAGTTCTGAAACTATGTCCCTTGATAAACACGCGTGTCCGGGAGGGACGTACAACATCTGTCAAATCCTCTAATATGCTCTGTATCTATATGTACTTATGTTCACCAATCTCGAGACCGAAATATGAAATGCACGATATCTACAAAAAACGATATCCCTGTTATCAGCAACTACAAGGATATAAATAGGATATAAATTAGTACATATATAAGTATGTGTATACACATAATTTATGAATTTATCTATAATCCTAGGTATGTAGCGATGATATATTTGTTGTCGAGGTTTCGTGCAAGAATGGCGCTGAAACCTCTATTGAATGGGCCTTTTCACAGAATTTTGCATGTATTGAAGTTCGTCATTAAATGCTTTATATTGATAAATTCAAAAACAGTGGATCTAAAGAGGAACATTAAAAAATCAAGAATAAACTTAAGTAAAAGAAAAAAAATAACCCGCATCAGGGTTCGAACCACTGATCCCTGGAGTCCTGGAGTAAAAGTCTACCACTAAGACCACTCAGTCATCTTTGCTCATACAATCAAGAATGTATTTTATACATAAAAAATAACCCGCATCAGTCGAACCACTAAACCCTAGAGTCCTGGAGTACAAATCTACCACTTAGACCACTCGGTCATCCTTGCTCATACAATGAAGAATGTATTTTATACTTTATATAAGCAATCCTCGTAGTTTCACAAATATAACAACAACAACAGAACACTCCAAATTATTAAATCGTTTCGCGTTACAACGCTTTATAATTTTAAAGTTACACTTAAAATGTCTATTATCTAGTACACGATTTGTATACTAAGCAATGACGAGAGAATACAGAAATACGTGGAGCTAGCACTTGCCCTTGAATCGCATATTGCGTTCGTTCCACCCAGGCCTGCGGTTTCAAAGGCTTAGATATGTTATGATCGCATTTTTTAAGGATATTGTTAGCTTCGGTGACCTGAACGACTGTAGCTGAAGAGCCAGCCAAACATCATTCCAGTAAAATTTCTTGAAATACTTCATTGTGGTTTGGGAAAAGGGTTGTGTATAAAAAGCTGATGTACGGACGCACGCAACACACGCACGGATTGACCATAAACATCACATAACCTTAACTTAATAACAAAGAGTTGAGCTTTGGCCCTTCTGAAGATTTTGTTACGTCATCAAACGTTATAATCATATTCGAATCAAAAGAAAGCATAATTAATCGACAACTGACGTAATTTATTTAATTGGAATATACATTAATAAGTTCAGTGGGAAGTTCAAAACTGCCGTGTTGATCCGTGATGCTTCGGGACGATAGCAGCATCCGGGATGGTGCGTGTTCTGTCGTATAGGGTCAGTGGGCTGCCGTTTTAATGCCTTGATTGAGAGTCCGGGAAACACAATTCAGACCCCGGGCCATCAAAGACCATGATGTCAGTTGTACGGTTGTCTCTGTGCTCTTTCACGGAAAACGCCGGTAGAGTTTAAATTTGACGCTAGCATCACAAATCAGCACATAGCTTTTTAGAACAAAGACGTAGGAAACATGAAACAAACAGGGTGGAAGCATGGCGGATACACGGACTATGCTTACCAAGGGCAAGTTTATGCCAGCTTCTTTTGTAAAAAAAACTCAGGCTGGAAACTCTATCCTGATGCCAAGTGAAGTTTGATAGACAAAAAGAGACGTCTCGATTCTATCTACACCGTTGAAATAGCTAAAAGGAGAACCAACTGGGTCAGACAATTGCTTGTCAGAACATCAGACCTGAGTCAATACGAACGGTTGATGGACGAACTGAAGAACGAGAAAAAAATATTGGGCTTCAATATATACTAAGAGATCCTGAGTACAGAATACACCCAAAGAAGTCAAACTACAAAATGCCTCTGCCATCTGACATTACCTTGGCGATTACATGTCGATACCCAACATCATCTTCGAGATCATCCGTCAGCTTTGCGATACGATATTTGTACAATAATTAGATAAGAAACCAATTCCATTACCTGAAACGCCAGGAAGAAATCGCCAAGCAGTTCAGTCACCTATAGCAGCTGCATAACTGTGTGGATGTCTTGTATGAAAAGCACATCACCATACAGTATTATCTGCGTTGTGGCTCCTCGCTCTACAACTACAAATGTTACCATTCCATAATCTGCCAAAATTTTACTACATCCAGGCATTTTCGCCACATTTTTACACTCAACCGACGAGACATCTTATCGATTTATGGTTATAATTTCCATTGGCTAAAGCCAATAGCCTAAAAAAGCCAATCGACTAAAAACGCCAATGGACTAAAAAGCCAATACACTAAAAAGACAATAGACTAAAAAAGCAAATAAAGACTAAAACTAAAACGAATCATTCACACGGTGTATCTTTCATTGTCAGAGGAAAAACAGAAGTCCTTATACTTTTTTACTTGTAAATATAAAGATAGTTGAGGAATTACGGGTCAATTTTCAAAATATGTACAAACATTTCATTTTAAGATGTTGTTCGTCATAACACAGAATAAAAACATGGGTTTTCCACGACAGTATTTTGATAAGTCTCCATAAATCACTGCATTATACGCAATTCATTTTAGCACTTAGGTAATGTGCAATACTTCCTGGGTATTCGGATATAGGATATGCATGCGTACATCTAAAACTGTATAAAATATGTATGTGTTTGTTAGTATTTTCGTAAATTGTTGAAATAGAAAACTTTCTTTATGGTATCTATGAATGTTAACAGCTGTATTTATTAGCACCTTAACTGCACATTTATATTAACTATTCTATATATAACATGCATACACGTAATAATCTGTAGTGAAAATAACGTTTTGCAGCAAAAATAATTAAAAGACTAAAAAGTGGGATTGTAGTCGACCGTCGTGCTGTATGTGTTCCTAGTTTTTATGCCTCCGGTAGGGTGGCATATAGCTGTTGAACTATCCGTCAGTCCGTCTGTCAGTCTGTCAGTTTGTCAGTCTGTCAGTCTGTGCGTCCGTCAGAAAACTTTAACATTGGCCATAACTTTTGCAATATTGACGATATCAACTTTATATTTGGCATGCATGTGTATCTCACGAAGCTGCACATTTTAAGTGGTGAAAGGTCAAGATCATCCTTCAAGGTCAAAAGTCATAAAATACAATCCAAGGGAAGTAAAAAGCTTTAAAAGGGGGATAACTTTTAAACGTGCCAATTGATATATTGAAATTTTTATTTCAAAGCGGTGCAATAGGGGGCATTGTGTTTCTGACAAACACATCACTTGTTTCGTTCAAAAACCACTGGGCAGATTTGAACGGAACTTCACAGAAACTGATCATTGGATGTCGCTTTTTACACGTTGTTCAAATCGTCTTTTTTAATATTAAACTAACTAGAGCTAAAACTAACGGAAGATAGTGATGAATATATAGAGAATATATGGTTGGTGACTTTTGATATCATGTGATATTAGACGAGTTTGATATGGCGTATTAAAAGGCGAGGCTTGCCGAGGCTTTTCACACGCCATATCGGACGAGTCTTATATCACATGATATCAAAAGTCTCCGACTATATATTCCATGTATTATGCCACATTTAATGTAAATAAGAAAAGATTAACAAAACAAACAAAAACAAACAAAAACAAACAACCGCCAAGTTTCATCGATGTAGATACGGTAGTAAATATGCAAACTAGTAGCAACCTGATAACATCTGCTGGTGTCTATGCATATTTACACATAAAAAATAGTTCGCAAGTTAGCAACAAACATTCAAATTTAAACGCACATAATTTAACAAAAAACAAAAATTGAAGCGAGAAATCGATACTTAAAATTACAATTTTTGCACTAAAAACAAAAAAAAACAATATTTTTTACAATAACACATTCGACATGTACATGTACTTCCAACCGCTAATTTCAAAGCAAATATGTTGTGTAAACATTTGAAACAATGAAGTCAATAACCAAATGGAACGGGATTTTAACGTAGTGTG
The DNA here is from genome assembly GCF_020536995.1 of Dreissena polymorpha. Lineage (NCBI taxonomy): Eukaryota > Metazoa > Mollusca > Bivalvia > Myida > Dreissenidae > Dreissena > Dreissena polymorpha. The sequence continues at coordinate 14,934,001 of NC_068362.1, read as the reverse complement.
CAAATTGCAAGTTATAAGAGTGATTTGTTTTTCAACTTGTCCATCTCCGTAATATACGTTTAGTTTTGAGATGTTAACGGTTTCCCCGAAAAACAGGCCTTCGCGTGCGAAGTCAAAGTGGGTGAGGAACGCGACCGCTTGTCTATTTCGAGTCGCTGAAACTTCATAAGGAATCTGCTTTTGTGCAATATTCAGCGATGCTGCTAGCTGTGTGTGAGCCGAAACGAAAATGCTTTGGTTTTGCATTCATGTTTTAGACTTTCAGGGTGACATGATGGATTAATTGCTGTTTGACTGACAATAAATACACGTATGTTTGTGTTTGGAGATTGCTGAGGTTAATATCTTCACAGTTGGGAAATCCCAACATATGTTGACTGCCAGTCTGACCACTGAACTGCATAATATCAGTGGGAGAGCATGCTGAATACCGCAGCTTCTGCACCATATGTTTCCTGACCGAGTGGTTGGTAAGTTTCATTGTTATACATGCTTAAACACACATGTTTCATTATTTGTGCTATTTTTTACATCCATTCTCATGCTGATGAACCAACGATCAGTGCCAGTTGTCCTACTGTCGCGCACTGTTCATTCTTAATTGTGGAAAAACTAGTTGCGCACTGTTCGAAATTGTGAACAAATGAGTCACGCGCTGTTCAAAATTTGAAAAAAATAGTCGCTCATTGTTCAAAATTGGGGGAAAATTAAGTTGCCCACTGTTCATTCTGATTTCAAAATTGGGGAAAAATGAGTCCCACATTTTTCACAAATTAAATATTGAAAAAATGAGTCACGCGCTGTACAAAATTTGTGGAAAAAAATTGAGTCATGCGTTGTTCATTCAAAATTGTGGAAAAATGAGTCGCGCACTGTTCAAATTTGTGAAAAAATGAGTCGCGCACTGTTCAAAATTGGGTAAAAATTAGTGGGGCACTGTTCATTCAAAATTACAGAAAAATAAGTCACAAACTCTTCAAATTGTGAAAACAAATGAGTTACGCACTGTTTAAAATTTGTAAAAATGAGTCGTGCACTGTTCAAAATTGGGTAAAAATGAGTCGCGCACTGTTCATATAACATTGTGGTAAAATGAGTCGCGCATTGTACAAAACTTTAAAAATTAGTTGCGCACTGTTCAAAATTTGGAACATATTGAGTCACGTACTGTTCATTAAAAATTTCACTGTTGAAAACTGTGAAAAAAATGAGTTGCGCGCTGAACAGTTCTTTGAAAAAATGAGTCGAAAACTGTTCAAAATTGTGTCGCCCACTGATCAACATTGTGAGAAAATGAGTTGCAAACTTTTTTTTAATTGTGGACATTTGAGTCACGAACTTTTTAAAATTGTGAAAATTTGAGTCTCAAATTTCTCAAATTTGGAAAACACATATTCCCTTAATAAGCAAAAAAGCCTTGAGTCCATAATAAAAATATTTCAAGATTAAAGAAATTCTTAATTATTTTTTATATAAAGTGGCGTTTATATATTTTCATTTTGTGATAATAATATTGTGTCTATTAAAGTTGTAATGTGTTCAAGTTGTGCCATAAAAAAGTTATTAATAAACTCTATTTTGAAATTTTATCTCATGTTGGATTTGTTTAATTTCAGTATAATACTAAATATTTTCCTTTTAATGGCAGAACGTTGCGACCACACCTTCCATGGGTCATGATGTCTACCCAAATTCTTGGCGGCACAGTTCTACCCTCGTCAGTTGCACTGTTCCGAGTCTTTCTCTGCCTCTCAACCAACTCAAGATATCCCCCTGCATCCCAGCACAGCTTCCCATCAACCCATCTAATTAATTTTTCGGAAAGGTAATACTTTTTTGTCGAAAAATTTATTTTTGAGAGTATTTTTTATGTTATTGTTTTATCTGAACATGTTATAAATGTAAATGTCACTATAAAATTTAAATATTTATACAAACTTATATATCTGGATTTTTATTATTAAAGCAGTTGTGCAATGAGTGTTTGATGATGTTTTTTTCTAAAGGATTCTTTATTTCATTTTCAGGTTGACTACACAAATTTTCTGTTTGGTTGTGAAGAGAGAACCTTTTTTATGTGAAAGTTTGATTTCAGACACTTAAAAATTGAAATTGTCATGTATTGACAGGTATTAACAAAGCATCTCAATCAAGTATTAGTTATAATATTTTTTATATAATCTTAGACAAGATGTTTAGTGAATATTTGTCATAAATTCTTCTTTTGATCAAATCTGTCATGTTTTTTTATATTTAAAACGTGTTAAGTCTATTTGTGTTAAGTTAAATGTTACTGTTTTACATTGTGTTCATCTGCACTACTGCAGCAAATAAATGGTAGCGGTGCACATTTGTATTTGTTTCATTTTTTCCATTGATTTATACTCATTTTATTCATATTTCAATATGGATATATACTTAATAAAGTGGCAGTTTTGTTTTTTGAAAAAATACTTCTTGTTTATCAATGTTCTGAATAAAATATGAATCGCTATGTTTGTTTACATTTAAACCAAATAAGCAACATACCACGCCTACAAAAAAGTAGTTCTCAGAATGGGCGGGGCTAAAACATAGAACGCTAAAAATTTCATTGATTAAACCAAATGTGGGCGGAGTTTTAAAACGGATATTGATGGGCGGAGCTTAAAAGTGTTATCGGATGGGGTATCCGATAACACTTTAAAATATCATGTCACCGTTTCCAACGTAAATGTGCAGTAGTGGCATAATAAAAAGGAATGTCGCATTCTTTTGTATAAGCAAAAGGCAGCAAATCTGAAACGCCTGCTGCAACTCGGCTGGTCATCGAACTTGGCCTTGATTTTATGTTATCAAGAATTGCCAGAAAGTATGCAAAGATTCGATGAACGCTGTATAAGTTAGAGAGCTGAAACGGTGATCTTTGCATTTTTTAAACAAATATAGGGAAAAGACTCTGAAATGGCGGTGTAAATTGGCTGCTTATCAAACGTGGAAACCATTTTATGTCAACAAACATGTTTTCAACGAAAACCGTGCGACTTAGATTGTGTCCGCTGAAGATGTTCCCGTTCTATGTTCCTTCATGAGACCGTTTAATAAATACAGCATTAATCATGCAGCCTGAATGATCGCCATTAGTAAAGATAATTCATCTGCTAGGATCAAATAGTTATGAACGGCAAGAAATTGTGTTTCTGCTCGATGAAATATTTTGTGCTAAATATATTTAGTATATATGAGTAGACGATAAGCAGTAATATGTAATGTACGCACCAAAAACTTATTTAAGAAATAGACTGGGTTTACAAGAGATTCCCAGCTTGTCTTAAAAACGAAAGGTGGACAGTGTGGGAAGTTAAACGAGACTGATAAAAGTGTAAAAGAAAGGAGGGATACAGAAGAAAGAGCTGTAAGAGATGGAAGAAGTGCGCGTGAGATGAGACACGTACTGGATATAAATGTAGGCAATAACAAAAGGGATAAGAGAAGATATACACGAGATGAAAGACATACAGGTAATGAAAGAGGTTCAAACGAGAGGGCGAGTTGTAGTAGAAGATAAGGGATTTACAATAAGTGCTGACGAAGACGATTAGAGAATGGAACGCGAAAATATATAGTATTATATTCAAATCAGCTCATATTTAACCGACCGTTCGATAGTTTTGTTTTTGTTTAAAAAAACAAAGAAGGTGTAAATAAAAACAATTCTCATCGCGTTGAAGCCATTTGTAGGATCAAAATTTACAAAAAAAACACAGAATCATGATGTGTTGAACATGTAATTTCAGGTTGTAGCGTTATTAGTTCTGAACAAGGACGCTGACGCATAGACACCTTTTTCATGGATATTTATTTTGCTCCTTGAATCTTAACATAAATACTTTCTAAAGCCGAGTAATATTCTAGTCAACAAGATACTAGAGAAACCGTTAACGGGCTCTGCCCGTTATTATTAGAAAGTATGAAACTACATCCCTGCTTGTATAGTGTGTACTGCTTTCTTAATGCAAAAAGTGACAGTTTATATACCCATTTAACACTAGTATGTAATAAAAGGACAAGTCCAGCATATAAAATGAATAGTTTGATTAATACATGACATTTTGGACTTAACAATTGGCAACATGGGGAAGATGGCTGGGTACATTAATACGTAACTTGTAATAAGGCCGGCCACATCATAAAATAGTTAAGTTTGTAAATGACAATCTCAAATGTTAAAAAGGTTTAGGCTATAACGTTATTACGTCACATACCTTATTTTCATCAAAAAAAAGATTTCATTGTATAAAAATCTTCAAACAATTAAGTACTAAATATCACTGATACAACAATTTGTCTATGCATTGTGATGGTAAATTTTACAAATTCATTTTTGACTGATCTATCTTTAACATAAACAAGTTTGGTTATTGTTAGACAATGAAAATGTCAATGTAAATGACTATAATAACATCAAATGTCTATCACGATGAGCCAATGTCATCTGTATCGTTAGGTGTTGTTCCTCGCACATCAAAGATGTTGTCCGGTAGTGACGTCATGCGTTGTTCATGGCACATCAAAGGTGTTGTTTGGCTGTACAGTCATGTTTTACCTATTGCTCATCGATGTTGTTGTTCGGCTGTGACATCAGGCTTTGAATATGACCCAAATAAGATGTTGTTCTCGTCGAATGCTTTGGCGTGTTTGTTTGTGTTTTTGATCCAACGTCATCGTTGTTCTTGGGACATGAAGATATTCGCTTGGTCACGGTGCTTGCAATGTGTTAACAATGGCAGATTCAACAGATGGCTTAGGCGCTGGATATATAAGGTTGTTTCCAGATGCATTATCCACGCATGCCAAATAGTTGAACCTCTGCATCAACTCCATAGTGTGTAACGTTGCAAGTATTTTGTCCATTTGCTTCACTTTTTGTCCGTATAAATTGTCTGGCGTTGGGTTTTTGTAATCCAATTAAAATCACAATCTTATGAAATATTTGTAATATTTACATTTTCACTTTAACTTATTTAATAATTTTAATTAATCATAATTAATAAAGTTTGAATTAATTTCAATTAACAAAATTTTAAAATAACTATTGCATATTGTTTAAAATAACTAGTGCATATTGTTTAAAATAACTATTGCATATTGTTTAGAATAACTATTGTACATTGTTAGAAATACTTAAGGAATTGTGCAGTTTTTATCACGCATTAAACCCAGTTTTCACAAAACTACACCAGAATACTTTTTTGTGCCAGGTGAGCTACAAACTCTATCATATTGATGTACTATAAGAAAACAGCTTACTAAGCTAACAAAGAATAGCACATTCCAATCTAAATTGTTTACCAAATCAAGAACGCAAACGTAAGCAGTAGAAACTTCAAGAAAGTTCCATGACCAAGGGTTAACAACATTGACCCGAACAAATATAAAAAAGTAGATGAATCAGCGTACCACGTGAGACCACATAGGATCACGTGAGAAACGTATTAGGAAAAGTCTGATCAGGTTTCAGAAAGTTGCATCTGAAAGGATATTTAAGAAAACACTGTGGGGGACTCACCACAGTGTTTTTCTGGATATTACAGGTGAACTATTGCTACTTATTTATTTTCAAACCTAAATTATTGTTTGCTGCAAATAAATATATACATACTTAAATTATTGTTTACTACTTTAATTTGTTTAAGCTACATTCAATGTAGAGTATTTAGGAAAGTTATTTGACTGCATAATATCAAAATAAATATATATTGTGTAATTATGATAATTGCTATCATATAAGTATCATATTAGTAAAACAAATAGTACTGTTTTCTCATACATAAATAATTTCTTTATTTTAAGATTTGATAAAACAATGTTAACGCTTGAAAACTGTTAGTGAAATTGAATAATATTCTGTGTGATTTATTAATATATAAAAAGAATCAATATCGTTGCATATGTACGTATATATAAATGATATTTATGCATGCGAATATTTATTTTGTTTTAATAAATTAACACAGTGTTTTTCCGGATATAACAGAGAATAAAATGGGCTGTTTACACTGTCGACTTCTTTGATTATTTACATCTATTATGGATTATAGAATATTAGCGCTTAACGCTAATCTGCATAAATTGAAGAATGGTAACATTTAATGCTAACTGAAAATGAAACACTACAAATACAACATTCACTAAGACCGTAATGGACAGAATAATTAATTATTAAGAACTAAATAATGTATCGTACGTAAATAAAGATCCCGTTACCAATTACACTAGATGAAAATAATGAAAACTTCAAGGATATTGAAATAACAAGTAAAAGCACGTACGATATCTGGTGGAGAATAGGTTCTAAAGTTTAATTCCTTTACAATAACATTTTCCACAACAAAAATCGTCAGAAATGTTTCAAGATGTCTCACTACAATTTACGTTCTCGCCTATCAGCCACTCTACCGCCACAATTGACGCCGCCAACATCCCCACCTGACGATACGACAGTTCCGGAGCAACCATTTCAACCATCAACTACCATATCAAAACAAGACAATCCAAAATCATCAAGTGAGTCAAAACCTTATTTACAAACTCCCGAAGATTTTGTTGCAAGTGAAAATCGTCGTAAAAAACAATTACGTTCAGATTTTCATAAACAATTAAATTCTATCAAAACAATCAGAAGAGTAACAATACATGACAGCCCATTTCAAAGTCACCCATTACAATCCGATGCATCAGACACCGAAGAAACCCAAGAAACAACACTGCAGCCATTAACGCAGGACCCGCCGAAGGAATCGCTGCTCGAGACATTATCCAATTTCCGGTACGACCCAGTACCACCGCCATATGGTAATTTTCAGTGCCTTCCCGACGAACGACTACAGGATCCAATTTCCAGTGTTATTTCGCAGAGACCTAACTTTTTCTTAAATACCCCATCACCTAGTGTTAATTGTGCTAATTTTCCATCGCAAAGTGCTAATAGTGACAATATTAACTTACGTAGGCAGACGCCTTCCGCACCTGGCCACTCTCCAGCAGACGGGGAACGACCGGCGAGAAACTTCCATACCGCACAGACTTCGGACATAAGAGGTACAATGTTTAAGCCAAACATAATTAAGTTAGCATGCTTTTCAGGCAGAGACTATGATAGTTTACCAGCGTTTCTAGCAAAATTTCAGAAATTTTGTAGCATGAATAACATTGATAGGGGTGAATATGCTAATGTCCTTCCATTTTACCTGTCCGACAATGCAGAGAATTTTTACAATAATCTGACCGAAGATATTAAATCTAATTATCAAGAACTCACCAAAGCGCTTGCTAAACGATTTCAGACTAAAGAATTAGATTACCATCTAATTGCTATTAAACAAAGAGAAAATGAATCATGTGATGATTATATCTCGAGAGCATTAAAAATTTCTACAGATGTACAAGGCTTAGTAGAAAAAGTTCTCGTAAGCTTGCTTGTCAATGGATTAAGAGACAGTATTAAGAAAGATGTTATTTTAAAACAGCCAGAATCTCTGTCAGAACTGGCCAAATACTGTAAACTCTGTGGCATGACCACGTCATTGTTTTAATTATTTAAAATGGGCATTAATGGCAAAACCAATTTTACGATTTCCAGATTTTAATCAAGAATTCACTATTTATACAGATGCTAATACCTCCGTAGTAGGATTCATTTTATGTCAGGATGATTCTCCAAAACGTCATCATGTTATTTTATATGGGGGTCGTGCTTAAAAAGATAACGAAAAACGTTACAGTAGTTGTGAACTGGAATTATTAGCAATCATTTACGCTTTGAAAGAATGTAGAGTCTATATATCAAATATACATGTCAAAATTATAACAGACAATAAAGCTTTAACATTTTTGCATACAGCAAAACACTCAAATGACAGACTATACAGATGGGCTTTAGAACTAGAAAATTATGATCATGAAATCATTTATAAAATTGGCAAGACAAATCCGAGCGATTACCTTAGTAGAATTAACTATTCCAAATCAGACATTCACGTTAAATCCCAGGAAAACATACATACACTTTCCAATGATAACGCAACTTTAACACCTCCACAAACCTTGGCACCAATACAAGTAACGCAAAATAATCATTGTTCCCAGGTTAACATTCTCACAAGAAAAATGCGAAAACAAACAATCAACACAACACCCACCAATCATCAACCAATTATCTCTGCTGACAATCAACTTAGCACCATTCCACCTGACAACAGTGTTATCTCAGATAATGATCACATACCTGGTTCACAACTCCAGACAGTCAATGACCGCAAACAACACCACGCACAATTAACAACTAATCAACTAGACATTATAAACTTACAATCAAAAGACTTCGGCGACATTTGTGCATTTTTAAAGAACGGTCATTTACCAGATGATAAAGACTTAGCAAAACGAATTCCATATATAAGCACCCAATACGAAATAGTTGACAATGTTCTGTTTCATTTTTACGAACCAAGATCTAAGAAACATCAAACTGAAAAAACGTTAATCAAACTATTAGCTTTACCTGAGTCATTAAGAAGTAAAATACTTTACAGTTTTCATGATTTAAATGGTCAGTGTGGTGTTGATAGAATGTTTGCAACCCTCAAAACTTTTTATTACTTTCCAAAAATGTATCATGCAGTTAAAGATTATGTTCAATCTTGTAAAAACTGTTAAATATTTCAAAGAGATCACAATTATAAACCATATCTATTACAAGAACCTTTTATTGCAAGCGCACCATTTGACATGTTACACATCGACATTGTTACGGTAGCAAAACAGAGCAAAGAATATAAATATGTTTTAAGCGTTATATGCGCATTTTCAAAATTTGCACTATTTATACCATTAAAAACGCAAAACACTATTGAAATCGTAGAACAACTTTATCATAAAGTATTTGCAATATTTGGACCGCCCAAACGTATCACATCTGACCGAGGCCAAAACTTCTTAAGTGGTATAATGGATGTTCTTTATAATTTTTTTCAAATAAAGAGGCATCGAACTTCATCTTATCACCCAATGGGTAACGGAATGGTAGAACGGGTACACTCTACATTACTCTCAATACTACGTACATCGTTAAAAGACGAAAGCGATTGGCCTGATAAGCTTTCCAGTGTCCAATTAGCCTATAATTCAACAGTATGTCCGAAAACGACACAATACTCTCCGTACTACATTATTTTTGGCCGACATATGAATAAACCCATCACTTCCGAATTATTTCCACCAATTAATACCAACCCTTCAATAAACACTTATGTTGAGGAATTGAAACAAAGATTTAAACTTATATGGAATATCACACAAGAAAACATAAATAATTCACGTGACGTTATGCGTAAGTTTTACAATCGCAAAACTGCAATACGTCCATTTAAATTAGGAGATCTTGTTTTTATTAAACAAGAAAAAGTACCTTTAAATAAATCCAGAAAATTATTTCGAAAATTTTCAAAGCAACCCTATTACATAACCAAAATATTACAAAATGGCACATATACTTTGAGAGAACGATATTCAAACAAAGAATTAAAAGTTCCGGTAAATATCAACCGATTAAGAAGATACCATGATGAGAAGGATTTACGTGATTTATCTCAAACATTCAAATTCCATGAAAACGAAACAAATGATAATAAAGAAAATCAAAACAATCCGCAAACCGTTACCGACAATACACAGCCAAATATAACGGCAACTGACAAACAAAATACAATAAATAAAAATGATATTCCACCAAAAAATTCAAACAAGAAATGGTACAAAGCTGACAAAATCTTAAAAACCAGAATTAAAGATAATCGAAGACAATATTTGATAAAATGGACAAACAAAAAGTATAAGAACAGTTGGGCAAATGACGAAGATACATCAGAAGCACTTATTAAACAATTTTATATAAACAAATCTCTAAATAAAAATCACAAAAGAAAACGGTAAAATAATAAACAAATTAACTCTTATTTTTTCTTTTAGGCAAGATGTTGGTCACACGATTCATTATACTTTTCCTGTCACTTGTGGGAGCACACAGCGAACAATTGCTGATGAACCATGGCGTTAAGTTCTCAGATCCAAAAAGAATTAACTTCGTGAATAATGAATGGACGCATACTTTTCGATTTGAAATGCCGGACTATCATTTCAATAGTGACATCGATAGAAATTATTCATTGTGTAGAGACACTTATTTCTACGAAAAAGGATGTACCATTAGCGTCGAATTCAACACTCTAAGGATTTTAATGGAACATGATATACAATCTTTGTTACACAAATTTCGTAGCATGATTCCTACAATCTCAGATAAACGGAAGACACGTGAGTCACAACCCTTACTTCCCTTTATAGGACAATTAGGTTCAACTCTTTTTGGCATTGCAACAACGTCACAACTTAATCGATTACGCGATCATGCAAATAAATTGGTACAAAGAGTTAATCTCTTAACAAACACATTTACGCACGAATTCGGCGAAATGTCATCATTTGCAACTAATGTTCATGAGCATATGAAATTATTCGATGAATTCGTTGCGAATGCTTCAGCAGTCAGGCATAAAATTGTGGACGAAATGGAATCTATGTCAAATAAACATTCAACTGCTGAAAAGTTAATACTAGATGTAAATAATAAAATGATCAAAATAAGGTCACAGTTTGATAGGCTAGCCCTAGGAATTGAATCACTGAGCAATCGTAAATTGTCGATTCATATAATAAACCCCGAACTAATGTCCCAAACATTAACAGAAATAGCTTGGTCGTTAAAAATCAAATATCCGACTCATAAATTGGTCAACACTGAATTGGCATTCTACTACAATCATGCTGAATTTATTTATGGACGCAACAATAATTCGATATACATAATGGTATTGTTTCCACTGACAAACAGTTTGGATAACGAAATTTATGAATTAAATTTCTTTCCAATTCCTCTTGACAATGATATAAAAAACAAAGATGCTAATGAATTCACATCAAAACCGCGGTATTTAATTTATAATGGAAAAAAACTATTATTCACATTTCTTGATGAATCATTCTTGAGAGACTGTTTGACAGCAGGTTCAGCAATTTTATGTAAACATAATGTTATATTTGAAATCGATTTCAATACGAATTGTTTCGTAGAACTCTTGAAACACGGGGACAATGCAAAAACGAAAGATATATGTGAATATAAGATAGTAAGAAACGTCTTGAAACCAAAGCTGAGAATTTTAAATAGTTCTAAGGTACTTGCATACATGCAATCAAATTTAAAATTGGAATGTGTAAATCGTTCTAAAACAATAGATGATTGTAAGTACTGCATTATCGATGTACCATGTGCATGTAAACTAGTCTCAAAAAGTCAACGTATTGATGAGCAATTCACAAAATGTTTGACAAACGATACTACTGTCGACCAAATATATCCAATTAACTTACCGTTACTCCAACAATTTTTTAATAATACGGTTTTGGATAAATTGATGAAAAACATTTCGTACAATGATCCAATAAATGTATTATTACCGGTATTTAAACCTTTCGATCAAAACACAAAGGATATATTAACTCGGTCGCACAAATTATAAATTGACATGCAAACCTTTGTGAAAAGAGCAAAGAAAAACCAAATTGTGTACCATAGCCTAACTGAAGCAATGCTTAACGGTGAAATCTCAATTAAATCAGGTTTATCCACTTTTGATATAATTTCAATCATAGGTATATTACTCACAATCGGAAACACGCTCATGTTGATATTTCTTTCACGAAAAATTCGCATTCTATTAACTGCAATTACACTAATAAAACCAACAGCGGCACAACATCTTAAATACGACAATCCCACAACACTATCACCACTTCAGGAATTTACCAACAGTCTTAATGAGTCTCTGAAATATGAACATTTTCTTGTCTTTCTGGCCATGATGCACGTTTTCTTGCTAATAACAATCCTTCGCAAATTGCAAATATTCAAACGACAACGTGGCACTCTTTTGATTTTACATATATCAAATGGTTTAAATTGTATTGATATCAACATCGCCAGTTCGGTTTCTTGTCGATCAGAATGGATCATTGACTTACCTGTCACCCTGAACATAAACAGCATACGCTTTGGATTGTTTCCAAAACTGCTCATTAACACTACGGAAATTTCGTTTCGGAACACTACAGCGGATATAATAATGGAAATACCATCTGCTCTGTCAATTAGCATTTATCAGTACATCAAACTTCGACAAATGCTCAACACAAACCATCACACTGAACTATTCTTGGTCCATAACGGAATTAAGGAACGTACTTAAACGAACTTCAGTTAAAAAAAAATAAAAAAATAAAAAAAAATGGAAAAGCATTAGTGGAATATCATTAGTTATCACTTTGTCATCATCATATTTGAATATGTTATAACTTTGATGTCAAATTTTGCATGGATTTCAACTCTGACGTCAATTATTCAATGTTAGATTTCATTTTTTTTTCCATTTAACCATTATAAATACTGTGAAGATTATTGAAATGAATTAATTTAATCTTCATTATTAAATACTACACTTTACATGTTTTCTCATAGTAGATGTCAATCGTTATATACTTTCATTTTAATCGTTAAAAACATGCTGCATGTTTATAAAAAAAAAATAAAAAAAAAAAAAAAAAAAAACACAACAACAACATACTTTCGCTGTTCTCATTTCAGGCGCACACGACCATACATCATTCATATAAATATAGTGTGTATTTTATAATTGTATTATATATAATTGTATTATATATAAAGTGCAGATTTTAGCATTGTTAGATTTGTATTTTCATTGATAACCCATTGCACATATAATACCATTTTATCGCTACATTTTTGGTTCCCTATTGTCAATTTTACATTTCATTATTTTCATTAAAATAGACATTGTTAATAACATTTCATTTTTATATTGTACTCTTATTATTTCAAGTTATTGTTTAAATACAATGGCAACTCTTCTAATATTTTACACATTTCCCTCCCTTTGCATGACCATCAACTGCATCACATAGAATACTTTTTAAATACTTTTCCCAAATTAAGAAAAATCCATAGACGCACTAAAAAGTTACTATTTACCCACATGTTAAATAATTCTAACATTTCATTTTCAAGCTTAATTTTGCTATAAACTACTTCGACATAAATATACTCTATCTTCAAATGCTCGACCATCTACTTTATAAAACCCACCCCCTAAATTTTCAAATCTGCCAAGAAATAATTTTTAGGTTTGGGTTAGAATCCAAAATTTCCATCGTAGCATACGAAAGATTTATTCGATCAAAATTTCTACCTCCCTCGTTATACGATTTTTCCATTACAGACATCTTAAATGCAGATCGTAAAAAATCAATAAATTAATGACTCAACATTTTCGCTTTTACAAACAATCCCTTAAATGCCAATCGATCCCTATCGATTTTGACAACACATATTGTCGAGTTTGTCATGCTTTGCTGACAAATTGTCGTCCAAAATTCAAAAAACTTGATCCTCTTGCTCATTTATTCTTAAGTCGAACCCCTTGTTGCCATACACCCCATCATATCTTCTGCTCCTATGACACTATACAAAACGGATTCAAAATTTGTAAATTATGTCTCCATGCTGTAAAATGTATCAACTGGGAACTATTTCATAATAAACCTTGATACATGTACATGTATATGTATCTGTAAATAACACAGTATATGTTGGAACCCAAATGAACATACTAAAAAAAAAAAAAAAAAAAAAATTAAAAATGTATAACTAAATGTGACTATTAAAGTCACCTATGCTAAACATTAACTTACAAACTTTTCAATTGTATAAATAATACTTGATAATTCTTTTGTTTTCCAACAAATTCTAACATGTATATAGACTGCTTTGTCATTATTGTGCATTTCAATTACGTTGTACTTGATCTTTGTCTTATTGATGTTTCAAATAATGATCTTAGTATTGATTCTCTAATATAGTTTATTTGAAACCCTGTTTATATTTGTTGTTTTGTTATAGACACTTCAGGCGGAGTGTACATTTAGAGTTGTTGTATTTTCATTTATTATTAATGCCTAGTGTGTTTACGAATTCTTTTTCTATTATCTATATATTACATCTATTTCGATTGTTGTTAAATATGTTAGATTGATATATGCATGCTTTAATATTATACATTTAAATGTTCTGGGATTGTTTTAAACAGCAGTTAAATTTAAACAGCCCATATATTAGAATAGGAATTCTAATTAAAAAGAAGGAGGGTAAGATGTAATCCAATTAAAATCACAATCTTATGAAATATTTGTAATATTTACATTTTCACTTTAACTTATTTAATAATTTTAATTAATCATAATTAATAAAGTTTTAATTAATTTCAATTAACAAAATTTTAAAATAACTATTGCATATTGTTTAAAATAACTAGTGCATATTGTTTAAAATAACTATTGCATATTGTTTAGAATAACTATTGTACATTGTCAGAAATACTTGAGGAATTGTGCAGTTCTTATCACGCATTAAACCCAGTTTTCACAAAACTACACCAGAATACTTTTTGTGCCAGGTGAGCTACAAACTCTATCATATTGATGTACTATAAGAAAACAGCTTACTAAGCTAACAAAGAATAGCACATTCCAATCTAAATTGTTTACCAAATCAAGAACGCAAACGTAAGCAGTAGAAACTTCTAGAAAGTTCCATGACCAAGGGTTAACAACTTTGACCCGAACAAATATAAAAAAGTAGATGAATCAGCGTACCACGTGAGACCACATAGGATCACGTGAGAAACGTATTAGGAAAAGTCTGATCAGGTTTCAGAAAGTTGCATCTGAAAGGATATTTAAGAAAACACTGTGGGGGACTCACTACAGTGTTTTTCTGGATATTACAGGTGAGCTATTGCTACTTATTTATTTTCAAACCTAAATTATTGTTTGCTGCAAATAAATATATACATACTTAAATTATTGTTTACTACTTTCATTTGTTTAAGCTACATTCAATGTAGAGTATTTAGGAAAGTTATTTGACTGCATAATATCAAAATAAATATATATTGTGTATTTATGATAATTGCTATTTTATAAGTATCATATTAGTAAAACAAATAGTACTGTTTTCTCATACATAAATAATTTCTTTATTTTAAGATTTGATAAAACAATGTTAACGCTTGAAAACTGCTAGTGAAATTGAATAATATTCTGTGTGATTTATTTATATATAAAAAGAATCAATATCGTTGCATATGTACGTATATATAAATGACATTTATGCATGCGAATATTTATCTTGTTTTAATAAATTAACACAGTGTTTTTCCGGATATTACAGAGAATAAAATGGGCTGTTTACACTGTCGACTTCTTTGATTATTTACATCTATTATGGATTATAGAATATTAGCGCTTAACGCTGATCTGCATAAATTGAAGAATGGTAACATTTAATGCTTACTGAAAATGAAACACTACAAATACAACATTCACTAAGACCGTAATGGACAGAATAATTAATTATTAAGAACTAAATAATGTATCGTACGTAAATAAAGATCCCGTTACCAATTACACTAGATGAAAATAATGAAAACTTCAAGGATATTGAAATAACAAGTAAAAGCACGTACGATATTTTCTTCTTGCAAAAGGACCATGCTTTTACGTTGAGAGTAAAACACAGTGATGTCCCCGTGCTATTATGATGTACTTGAAGTATTGTCTTTAATCGTCGTGGAAGGCGTTATTTCGCGATGTCCATAATTCATATGCGTTGTGTTGAGTTTCTTCTAAGTAACAGTTAGTATAATGATGGCAAACAGTTATACATATACCCCTTAGTTGTTCTTAAATATCATCATGACAACTTACTAGGATGTCTAAGTAAATACAATCTTAGTTACATCAATTAATATAGAAACACTTAAAAAATACATAACATCTTGATATTTTGACATTTAACGTACATGCAACTAGGAAATTTTAGACCTGTATTTGCATTTAATTATGCCTTTAGCAAATTTTATCATGACTTTCTTCATCTATTTATACCGTGATTTCATAATTGTTATGAATTACAATCAACTACACTTACTTGGTGGTGAGACAGACAGTTATCTTTTTATATACAATCATTATTATAATATCATTACTGCTATGCCTATCATTCGGCATATCTCAAGTTCCGGTCTTAGTCTCTAACCATAGTATTCAATAATAATTTTATGCAATATTGCATCTTCTGTCCACATAGTAACATGCTTCAATGGCACAGGATAAATTCTCAATTAAACCCTTATGAACCTTTTAGAGGTTACATCTACCAAATAAATTTAATGCGCACATATCGTTACATTTTTACTGCGCTATACGCGACAGCAACGCATTAAATTCTCAGTTCAAATTACTCAAGACCGTTGTTACTACACATTACCATACATTTAACAAGATCTTAAATATAAACACTAAACAAGTAATGATGATGATACCTACACCATATTTACTCTTTTTTTTTTACTTTTATTGTCTGTCTCACGGATTGACTTTCCTATTTTCTTTTTTTATACCTAATTTGTTTTCCAAAATAGTCTAATTCTAAAAATGTCAAGAACTATGTAGAATTCTTTAAATATCCGCATTAATGTGTTAGTTTCTACTTTCCTTATTCTAATAATGCATACAACAATGTAACATTATCCAAGTATTCTGATTTATGTGTACGTGTTCATTAATGCGCTGGTCCTTAATGATGTAAAATTCTGATTCTTTCTAATTTATATTCGTACCTTCTTACTTCCTATATTTAAATACAATATTAACGTAAAATTCTTCAAAAATCCTTAATAATTAATATAATGACCTATAATTTATTTATTCTTGTCAACATGTGTTTAACATTCTTTAAATATTCTTATTTCATCTCACGGTCTAATTTAATGAAAGTTTACAAAAATATGCTAAGAAAATGTGTCCGTACATGATTCTATATTCCAATAATACAAAAAGTATATACAATTCTTCATAAACTCTCAATTATCTGTTCACCTCTAATTTCATTTTTTCTATAATTAAAAAAAATGTTAAACTCTTTATTTATTTTACTCTCAATTCGACGAATTTTTAGACAAAAATTACCGATCATTCCAAAATTGTATTAATTATGATACTGGTAAAATCTCTCCGTACATAATTCATTGTAATTATTATTACTCTGTTAACGCCTAATAACGAAAAAAATGTCCATACTTATCCCCAATTATTTGTATGAATTTACTATCTTTATTTCTATTATACAATACGCAGCGTAAAATTCAGATACTTTCTAATGTGTGTACGTTCCTAATTTTACGGAAATTAAAATCAATTTACCAATCAAAGATAAATTTTACAAATTCTTATATCCGTATAAAATTGTTATATGTTTAATGCATAACAATCTACAAATCTTCTAAATAATTTTGAAAATAATTGTTGTCATGATGCGTTGAAATTTCTATCTATAACTTTATAAATTGTTAAGCCCACAATCTGATTGCCATCATTAAATAAACGAACCTCTATTTCATCAAAGTTTTCTTTTTTTGGCCCTTGATCATTCGTACAGCTGTTCTTCTGGTTTGAATCCTGGGTCAAAACGGCGACCATTAAAGTATGTGTAGCGTTATTCGATCTAACAAATGACGCTAACACATAGATAAGGTTTCCATGTTATTTTGATTCATAAATTTTTATTCATAAACTGTCCAAAATCCAGATCCAAATCCAAAGATTAATCCACAAGATACAAGCGAGCCCATAAACAGGGCCTCGCTTAATACAACAAGAAATCATGCAACTACATTCTTGCCTGTGCGCGTGGTACCTTTTTATTAATGCCAACAGTGGCAGTTTATATACCCATTTTACTCTAGAAAAGTCCAGCCTATTAAGGAAAGAGTTTGATTAATACATGACATTTTGGCCTTAGCAATTGACAACATGGGGAAGATGGCTGTGTACATTAATACGTAACTTGTAATAAGGCCGGCCACGTCATGAAATAGTTAAGTTTGTAAATAAATGACCATCTCAAATGTTAAGTAGGTATAGGCTATTACGTCACAAGGTCCATATGGTTCAGTTTTTGTAAAAGGAATTACTGCGTTTTGTTTTTATATTTTTCATTTTTGTTTTCGCACGAGTCTCAGAAACGTATGATCCTATTTTGATTAACCTGATACTTAGTATCCCTTTAGGGTGGATATGCTGTTGTTGCAATAACGTTCCGGTCAAATCATTTTGCAAAAGCCGCTGCTCTTTGATTAAAAGTTTGTTATTGTTTAATTATTTTTTTTACTTTACGCGCAAATCTTGAGAACCCAACTTTAATATCTTTATGCGCTTTGCTTTTTGTTTTGACAAGTGGAAATAATCAAGTCGGTTTGCTCCGTTGTTTTTCGAGGTGTCATTTCCCTTTGAATAATAAATAGTTTCATCTAGGACATAAATGAGCTAAAATTTATTTAACCGCTAATGTGGCATCCCTTTTAGATGCACGTGCGTATGTTTTAGGTATCATTCTATTAACTGATTAGGTAGTCTGCACGTTGAAACTTCACCAAGTACTTACGACTACAAGTTAAAACGGCCTCAGTGTTTCAAGCGATTTCAGTTCTTTCAATATAATGATGAGATGTTTAGTTTATTGGTAATCAATTAACAGTTATAACAGCACTTAAATGATACAAATGCGCTTTATATCTTATAATATACTGGTCCCTACATAATAATACACTTAGGGGGTTAAAATGTGTATTATTGTTATTTAAAATAATTTAGAAATATCGTACATGTCAGGTGTGTTTCATACCTTATAGTTTGTGCTTCTACATCATGAAAGTACCCATTATTGAAGATTAAATTGAAACGTTAAAGGTGGGTTCCCACTGCCGATCCGATCAACTCGATCATCCCGATCACCGAAATTTCCCGACCAAACCCGACCAAGCTCGACCTAAAAGGGTATACACGACTTGTTCTCGACCTCTTGTCGATAACATACGACCCCACACGACTCATTCACGCCGTCCAGACAACCATCATTCCGATTTCCGCTCGATCATCTCGACCTATACGCGAGCTCTATACGATCTCAGCTCGACCAAGTGGACCTCAGCTCGATCGCCACCAGATCTTCACACGACCAGATCGTGATACGATCTAAAATGACTCGGGTAGAGGTCGAGTGGATCGGCTACAGATCGTGACATGAGCTCGTGTATGGTCGAATAGCAATCTGGAAGTGATCGTGTACGGTCGAGTAGCCGTCGGGTAGCAGTCTAGTAAATATGTTCATCAAATCGAATAGAGGTCGAGTGGATCGTGTTGTGATCTAAACTAACTCGGGTAGAGGTCGAGCGGATCGGGTACAGATCGTGTAAAAGATGTCAATTCGATCGACACACGATTGCTTCACGATCAACTCGATCTTTTACTCGACTTATACACGACCACTTCCCGAGCGCTTCTCGATCCATTTTCTACTCGACCGCTACTCGATATTTTTTGACATGACAAAAAATATCGGGTAGGAAGCCCGACTAATGTCGACCTACCCGACCGCCCCCGACCATTCATGCCGACCGAACCAGACCAGTACCCGACCGCTTGGTCGGGCTTGATCGATTTGATTTGATCGGCAGTTGGAGCCCAGCTTAAGAAACAAAGAAAAGTTATGTTTCTGAGTCAAGAGAGTTCGTGCATGTTTACATTTGTTGGAAATCTGTATAAGAAAATATGGAAGTGGGAATTAAATCAAGTTAACAGTATAATCCGATAATATGTATTTATTTATCATATTTTGATACAAAAGCGAGTGTATTGATATTAGTAAATATAATGATTATGTAATGTCACTTCAATTTTTTTATCAGTTCTTCATTTAATTTGAAATGTATTTATGTTTCACAATATAAGAGACAAGTTAATTTAAATATGAACATGTCCTCTTTTGAAAATGTGCAATAAACAAGATATCATGTTACTTCTAAGAAAATCCCTATCGACCGAATGCATTTGCCCTCACAAAATGGTTCCGTTATTAATTTTTCTACCAAAGCTCAATACCTAAATAAACGCACCGCAAACGTTTAAATTCCATCGTAGTCTTAAGAAAATGACGCAGAGACACAATCGATAAAAGAAAACTCAAAATGCATGTCTGCGATTTATGGCTTTAATACAAAAAGAGAAAATAAACACTTAAGAAAAAGACATTCGAATAAAGCGCGGAGGAATACAAGATGATTTTGTGCAATTTAACATTAAAATTAATGAACCTCAAATGTTAAGATCCTACAAAAAACTCGTCTACACTATTTGTACACCTGTGTGTACCAGAAATCGAAATTTCATTTCGATCAGGAGAAATTCCCCTTAAACTCATTTTAGTTACATGATAAGCCATCCGGTCACTAAATGGTTAGACTGCATTTAATTTAGATTGCGATTGACATCAATTATTATTAAACGTACAAAAGGTTTCTTACAGCGCCTCGTATATGCTGTTGTAGACAAACGCCAGGTTACACGAACATTCAGGTACGACTTTAAAAATCATAAAAAAGTACCATGTTTCCCCGCTGAAATTAATGCAATCTATTAAAAATAACACAGCTGCATAGCGATTTCCTATTATAGTGGAACTTGAAAAGTCGGTACATGTTGTGTGTGTTTTTTCACTTAAAAAAAAATCATGATCAAAACGAATCATTATTTACCAATTTTCACCACAACTTCAAAGTTTAAGGTCGATCCGACAAATATAAATGCCCTTCTTAACACGTTGTGATATAGTATGACGCATTGTAAGCATACCGACTAGCGTTAACAGTACTTGGATTCTGTGGGAGATGCGAGAGAAAAAAGCTTTTTGATAACATAAAAGAAAAAGATTTACAACTCATTTTATTTGAATGCAACGTACATTTTCTTTTTTGAAAATCACCTCAATAAAAGCTGTGTAAAATGCCGTCACATTGAATTGGAATTTAACAACGGTCAAAACCTGGTTTACAACTTTGAAATATATCTTGAAACCAACCATCATTCTCGAAAATCAAGTGATTTGGGTCGTTCGCGAACAATATGGTCGAATGGTTTCATCCGTTGAAAAATTGTACAGATCGAACACATTCTACTGTCTTTTGCATATATACGACAGGAGACCTCTCGCGAGAATCAGTTGTTATTTATGAGCGAAGCTCACAAATAACTCAGACGCAATTTTTCAAATCAGTATGGCTTAGCTACGGTAGGAACCGTAACCCATGACTGCCTGTGTGGATAACTGCATCAAAATTGAACAGACGACAAATGCTTAAAGCGTTTGCTCTAGCCACCTCATCTGCCTGTTCTCACTGGTACACTACCTAGTGTGCATTTAACAGCTTGTAAGACAACGTTGGCCAGTCTAGTGTTTATCATTGAAAGCTATACATAGTGGCTGCTTTTCGGGAAAACGGGGCTTAATGCATGTCAAATAAGATTAGCACGTGCACACTGATTAGCTGTATCAATGATTTGAAAAAACACACATCTCGACCTGTGCTTTATGACACACTTTTTATAAATTTGAATGGGTTGTTGTCATTTCAAACTTGCGATAAAAGAGCTACAACATTATTTTGTAAACTGAGTTGCGTCTAAGATTATACAACAGCGAACAAATTCAGTGCCTTCAGCGCTTTGATTCTTTACTGTTTGCGCACATGTTGATAAATGCGCCGTTACCCGTTACCGGTGCATTCGAGCTGTGTAAAAGTCATCGGAAAGGTCAGGTTTTCTCCGTTTACACCCTCAGCACAATACCTCTCAAAAAATTATATGCAAATATAAAATGCCTTTAATTAAATCTATACATAGCTGAAAAACGCAGCGTTATTCAAAAGTCGTCCTAATTTTCGCGCGCCTTGTAAGTTAATTAGGTATGAGTGAAGGGAGAAAATCCGGGTTCTAACAATACTGTATATTGATTTTACCAAAAAGTCATAGATCAGCTCTCTGTAAGTTCAGATGTGGAGTAACTCCACTCCGGCTAGAAACCGGAAGGTATGAAGGTTTACCCGTCAATAGACGTACTTGTGTATTTTGTATTGTGTATTATCAAGTCAATATATATACAGTTGAAATTGAAAATCATGTTCTTCTTGAATGCATTTCGTATCATGACCTAAGAACTGCTTTCTTTGATGAAGCCATAAATGTTAATCCCTCATTCAGAATTATGTGAAATACTGACAAGTGAGAATTCCTTTTTACAAATGAAAATATGATTAGGATTTTAGCCAAAACCTGTTTCTTAATTCTTCAAAGAAGACATTTTAATATGTGTAAATAATGTTCCTTTGTTTTAAAATGTACTATGATACATTGTATCACTCATGAGAAGTATTTGCTAAATAAAAGCCGTCAACGTTATTTGATTCATCGAAAACTATCTGCTGTTTCTCATATCGACGTTGTACAAACACGGCTGGATTATTTTCCCATAGAACTGAGGGTTTATATTAGTATAGTAAACCAAATTGCAGGACTACCTGTTATGTAAAGCCAAGCTTTGATAGATTAAGGTTATTGAAATTTATTGTTGCCATAAGTAATCAATGACTACAAGACGGCATGTGTTACCGCATAATTTTGACACAATAACTTACAAGCTTAAAGGGACAGTAAAGCGGATTTGGCTATTTTATGCAAAAATCTAATTTCCGTATAATTAATACAAACCTTTTTAGATGTTGCTGACACACGCATAAATATTTAGTTTATGCTTCATGCGTTTCTGTTAAATATTACTTGAGAAAAAACGTCTACCTTGTATAATTTTAATTAAAAATATTTTTTTCTGTCAAAGTTCAACTTTGCATAATCACGGTTGCACAATAATATCACACATCAAGAAACACACCGATTTTATACTTTTAAAGTTATGTGAATTTGGCAACTAGTAAATTTCAGTCGCTTTAATAAGCAAAGATTTGATATCGATACATTTTCACATGATCTTACAATAAGATGTCATTGACCCTTTAATATATGACTGGCTATTTGCAAGCCGAACAGATAAAGATATGCAATCTCGCGTTTAAAGGTTCCTTGTTATGCTGAGAACCAGCTCAACATAATTCATATTAACGCTCTTTCATAAATGGTGGCCGTAAGACTGTATACCATATCAGGGAACCTATTCTTTAAAGCGACGACGACGACGACGACGATGACGACGATGACGACGACGATGACGACGACGATGACGACGACGACGACGAGGATGACGACGATGACGACGATGACGACGATGACGACGATGACGACGATGACGACGATGACGACAATGACGACGATGACGACGATGACGACGACGACGACGATGACGACGATGACGACGACGACGATGACGACGACTATGACGACGACGACGACGACGATGACGACGATGACGACGATGACGACGATGACGACGATGACGACGATGACGACGATGACGACGATGACGACGATGATGACGATGATGATGATGATGATGATGATGATGATGATGATGATGATGATGATGATGATGATGATGATGATGATGATGATGGTCATTAAATGCTTTATATTGATTTATGTAAACAGTGGATCTTAAAAGCTCGAGTAAACAAAAATCAGAATTTAATTATAATGAATATTTTAATGCATGGTAAGTATTACTGTTTCCTCACAAAGATTAAAACTACAACGAAAATGTGCGATTCGAAAATATTTTTTTTTAATTTGGTCAATTTACCAAAACGTGAAAAGGCCCCTTTAAAGAGGTGAATCGCTTGCCGATCAACAATACAGAATACAGAAAGACGTTTATGTATAAGAAAAATATATATTACATGAGTATAATGCTCTTTTTCTAAAGTTTTCTTTAATGTTTAAGTTCCGCTCAATCATGGTTTGTTGAATGTATAGCATTTTTCTAAACGGTTCTATTTTTCTTTTGATATAAAATCCATTAAGAAATTGCATCCTTGGCATTCTCACCAGTGCCTGTTGTGGCTATTTCCTGCATCGTACGTGTGTATGCAACACTTTGGCTATATCACTGGGGACTCAGTTGAAATATGAACGTTCAATTGTGTTGATTGAGGCCCTGGGATTTTTGCAGTGAATTTTCACTGAAGAAACCGATTTATGAGATTACCTACTTGGCACAAATGAAATTTTTGGGGCAATTGAAAATATTTTAGAAGTAACATGATATTTGTTTCAAGTTTTTGAAAAAAACACATTTGTATCTGTTTATTGAAGGAGGCGGAAAACTACAACGGGCGAGGCATGGTCAGGGGTGATAACCCAAAAAAAGGGTTAGGATAAGGGTTAGGGTTAGGGGTCGGGTTAGGGTTAGGGTTGGGTTTAGGCTAACCAAAACCCTAACCCGACCCCTAACACTAACCCAAACCTTAACCCTAACCCTCTAACCCCCCTTGCGCAATACCATACCATGCCTCGCCCGTTGTAGTTTTCCGCTTCCCGTTTATTGATGCAAGGCCCGTTAAATCTTTAAAAAAAATAGCCTTGTAATTTCACCGTTTCATAAAGGGAGCTTTGGTTGTATCTGTCCCTCAAACATCGATATGTCTAGCATGCACAATACATAATACTGTCGGTAAACCATGCAAAATTACACATGTGTAACATACCTTTATCGTTTAAAATAGTTTTGTTAAATCATTATTAAATACACATACATAAACTATATTTCTTCCTTTTTCACGGAATCGAGTTGTCAATAAATTTAAATCCAAGTTAAAACGTCAATGAAATTATGTTTTGGCATCGGTGATTATGCAAATTTTAAATTTCGCAATCTTACGCTTTCAACGTTTCATTTAATAAAATAAATGAAAAACGCCCGCATAATCCATTAAATTAAATTATAGTTAAAATCATACTTCAATCATACAAATTCGTGCGCGCGAATGTGTCTGTCATGGATAAGGTGCTCGTGTAAACTAATGAGATCGCTGATCAAGAACAATCTTCCAAAGGCGGTAGACAAATAACAAAATTCAGTGCGCGTTTACCGTGGAATTTATGTTGCAGATGTTGGTAATGTAAACTATTTTATTATAGTTGTGTACAGGGCTACACACATTTTGTTGTTCTATTTTTTTCATATGCTATTGTTTGTTTGTACGATAATAATATATAACTTGTCCAACTATTAAAACCTTTTAAATTGTTTTGGTGGATAAGTATTTTTAGTGGGATTTATAATTGTTCGATATCTTATGCTTTATAGCATGCAGCCGGTTCGTTCCTATTTTATTTTCGTTTTAAGATATTTTTTCGATGCAAGGGTATATTTGCCATAATCTGCGTTTATATGCGCACGAACGCAAACAAAATTAATTTCAATCTTTATCCTATTTAATTTATACAATAAGAACGTTGTTTATTGACAGATATATAATAACAGAACGAAAAGTATTTCGGTTCAAAAACGTATTTGCTTATAATTTGTTCAATAAAAATGAGAAATATATTTTATAACGTCTTGATCAGGTTCGGTACTACTTTTGTGCATCGTTTATGAAAAGTTACACAACGTTTATCATATTCTCTTTCTATAAAAAGCATCGTGAAATATATTTTACTCTGTTTTGTGTAACTATGCATTTATTTAACGTTCGATTTTACTTAACATTACTTTATATTAATTTAAATGCGTTGTTTCAAAGTGTTATTCCTATTTAACAAAGCTGTCGTCTATAAAGGGTGAACAAAACTAATATGTTGAAGTTAATTAATATAATATTTGTTTTGGATTTGTTTTAAGGCAAATTTAATTCCATGAAATCTCACAGAAAGATACTTAGACCAGAGGGGGTAATCACGTGACAAACAAGATGGCGACGTCCACGCAACGCAGGTATTTTTCGTCGGTTTATACCCTTTATTTCTTGTATATTTTTTTCTTAATCCGCTCACTTTCCAGCCATTATAGGAAGAAAGTTACTGGCTTTTATTAATATAATAATATAATAATAATAATATACTACTAGTAATATTCGCGCTATATCTCGATTTTACTCGGTGCGAAATTTCTTAGCGGGATGACCTAATTAGGGCTCCACTAAGAAAATGTGCACCTAAAAAAGTCGAGATATAAAGCGAATTTAAATACGAAATAAACGCTAATCACGGATTTACTGATATGGCTGTAAAGTGAGCGTCATTTTAAAATAAACAGAAGTAATAAAGGGTATAAAACGGCGAAAAATGACTGTCTCGGTATGGACGTCGCCATTTTGACTATCACGTGATTACCCCCTCTGTAGACGAAAACCATGCTGAACAAAATGCTCCAGTGTCGCAAGACCCCTCGGTACACAGGAAAACTGGTGTTACTTCTTTGCAAGCTTCTCGTCTTTTTGTACTCCCTGTATAATGCAACGTCGGGACAATATACCAGGCGGACGATTGCCAATGTAAAAGGTACACATTCTATTGAGGATAACATATATCGTTGAAGCTATTTCGGAAGGTGTTTTTTTAACCTAGATTCATAATATAATATAAGTTGTATGCGTGTGCTCTAATGTTCCATGATGATGTATTGCATTTGGAAAGTCATCAGTATGTTCAAGTAAAATGTATGCTTTAAGTATATGCATTGGCGCTTTATGTAACAAGGCGTTATGTAAAAAGTAAAGTTGTTTTGATAAGCTCGCGACTCATTCTTCCCTTCTCTCTGATCCAAGTATGGCAGTTGTAAGTTACTGGCTTAAGTATATGCACTAAGCACGTGTTATCCAGTTAAAGCCACACAACATATTTGGCATAGTAAATTTAAGTATAAATAAAAAACATATTTTATCTATGCTTATTAGAATATATCTGGTGTTTACAAGGTAGAAATCCGTCTTTTTGCGCTTTAAAACTTTAAAATAATCGCGCTTGTCGGGATGACGTATACGTCTAGAAATCCTTCTTTAGGTTTTAAAAGCGTCACCGTTAAAAAAATAATAAGTTACTTGCTAACTATGCTATAGATTTAATTTTATCACATCCAATTAGAATATATATGGTGGTTACAAGGCAGATATCCGTCTTTTTTTGCGTGTTAAAACTTAAAAATGATCGCGTTTGTCGAAATGGAGTTATACGTATAGAAATCCTACTTACGGTTTTAAAAGCGGTATCGTTTAACAAAATAATAAATTACTTGTAAACTGGTCTTATGATTTAATGACAATTTTGCACACTTTCAAATTGCATCTATATGTAGTGATTAATATGTATTTCATTTCAAGGTCAGAGAAAAAATATGACTGTGGCTTTAACCCAAGCAAAATGTGTGTATGTTAAGTGATCGCCGTTATGTGACTGTAATATTGTTTACTACTGCGAAACAAAACAACACCAACTAAACCAAAACCATTAGCACCATCGATGAGTAGTCTAAAATTATTTGCCATATAAACGATACAAAAACTTCATCTCCTTGCCGAAGGACAATTATATGCAGCTATCATTTTACTGCGATAAAGAATGCCTTATCATGCACGCAATGGCTAAGCTATTTGTATTATCGTTATTTAACGACCAAGTCACTTAAGTTGTGTTTGTGTGCGACTATAGGCCCCCTTTGACACCCCATTTGTGCAATTGCTACACATCATAACTCGGATAAAAACGGTTATTCTACTCATTTTTTTGTCCGCCACTTTATCTCTCACATACATGTATTTATCTATAATATTTTTCTTGCGGCTAATTTACCAACAGTTTCTAAAGTATACCTCTGTATTGGTCACATATGTAATATGGCTCTTTGAGTATGCAGATACACGGGTATGTTATATAGAAGGAGGATTTTAAACCTATTTATTTTAGCTCAATTGCATTGAAAGCCTCATACTTATTTGAAATGCTCTCGGTTCCTTTTCCTGGGCCTAGAACCAGTACTTGGTGTTTTAGGGGAGATCTAAAGAACACTCCCACAGTAGGAATCGATACCATATCCATGACACCACGGCGACAGAAGATTTGTTTGGGAGGGCTTTAAATAAAGAAAATTTAAATAAGGCCATTAATTTTTGTTCTGAATTGTATAATGCTCTTGCATTTTCGTTCAACTAACTCCCAAAAGGAACAGCTGACAATGACGTTTGGATCCTTAGCGAATCAAATTAAAGTATAGTCAAGAATACAACCGAAATAACAATGTTATATCATACAGACTTGAAATAATCGCCCAATAATCTTTTACTAGCGACCACTAAACAACACTGATATTCTAATTTGTGACTATTAAGCAACTCGGTGTGATGCCAACGTTGAATAAAGACCTACAAATAAGAAAACCAGTAATATCGTTTTTAATTTGTATATAAAGAATACTGTTTCGAATATTTTTTTATAAAAAGCATAGATTAAGGAATGGCTGACCTATCTGCGTATCAGTCCAAAGTGAATCTCCTATTATATATGCTATATTTTATATTAGTTTAATACACAGAGACCAAGTTCACGGTTTTATGTTGAGTTTATTGTGTATTGTTCTGTGCTAAGGAGGGTCATCACACACATCAATGCACCGGATTGCTTCATGTTTTGTTTGTGTTGTTTTGATGTTTTGTTGTTGTTGTTGTTGAGTTTGACCTTGTTTGTGTTTTCTGTTGTTTGTTGTGGTTTTTTGTTGTTGTTGGTTCTCTTTTGAACTCAAGTAGCCAAACAAAGAGAATGTAACGAGGCTTTTAAGTGACGTATCATTAGGCACTTACCTTCTTTACTGTGTATAGTTTGTTAATCGACCCTTTAACATATTTTTCACAATAAGGGTTCTCTTCTTCAGTCGAACATTACATCAATCATCTCACGGGGACAGAACCAAGGAGTGCAGGTAAATGTGTCGTCATCCGGATTTTAATTTTAAATATTTAATTTTAGAGTTTATTTACCTTTTTTTGAGTATTATCAATATTCTAATGTTATACCAGATGCCTTATTTTTCAATTTATAGCTTTGAACCCAAACATTCGAACATCTACCATGTTTAGCAAGTTTTGCTACATCAATAAACTCTTGTTAATGCAAATTCACCCATGTACCACAATGATTCATAGTAGATCGATTGCATGTGTCATTTATAAAGTGACACTCATCGTAAGATGTCTTCATTGTACTAAAAATAACTTTGTTACGTGATAATGAGCTGAATTGTTCTTACTTAGACGTTTGCTATGATTGGTATATTAGGCGTAAAAACAATGTTTGATACATGTTACATAACAATAGACAAAAGCGAAGTTAGGGATTGATGAATTGATTTCTTATCGTATTTATTAAGTCTCAAAATCTCTGCGAAACGTAATTAATTCTGATTTCTTCTAGAGCACGTGGACAAATCAGCAGCCGACGCTCTTTTTGAGAAGGTCCGAAGTATGTGTAAAAACCAATGACAAAAGAGATGACATCATTGTGACGCCGTACAACGACACGCGGGAAAATCTCATCTACAAAGTGCGCTACGCGATGATCCATGAATACATGTATCTCATGGACTCTTTTCATTGCGTGCTAAAGGCTGACGACGATACGTACGTCATAATGGAGAATCTTAGATTTTTCTGTTGAGTCACTATGACAAAGACAAACCAGGTTACCTTGGATACCATTTCAATATGTACTTGGAAAGCCATGGATACATGAATGGCGGAGCTGGATACGTCATGAGCAAGGTTGCTTTACGGCAAAAGGTCGATTCTGGTTTGAATAATGACGCATGCGCACTGACTAAAACGTATCTAATACCGGAAGTGAGCAAAGACTTTGAAATTGGAAAGTGTTTAAAAATCGTTGGCGTGCCAGTTTCTAGTACTATGGACGTTTGGGGAAGAGAGACTTATCATCCATATCCGTTTGAACAATACTTACTGGACTATTTGCCGGAATATTTATATGATTTGTCAAATACGCGTCCACAAACGGTAACAGGGGAATAAAAAATCATATTTTTCAGAAAGTCTTATGCTTCATATATTAAATGATTTTATCTAGATTAACTTAACACAGTGGTCACGTTCCCGCAAAATTTAAGTAATTCAAACTTTAAACTTGGTATACACTAAACAAATTTGCTTTACTTGCTTACTTGAAATTTTTTCTTTGATAACTATCGTCGACTTGAAAGAATACATGCTAACTTGCTATATCATGGATTTACTTATATAAAGTGTTCTTTTATAACTATCATTTGAACCAAGAGATGTTTTCGTCAGAAACACAATGCCCCCTACAGCGCCGCTTTGAAATAAAATTTCTATTTATCATTTGGCAGGTATAGAAATCATCTCCCTTTAAAGCATATTACTTTCCTTGGATTTGTATTTTTGACCTTAGCCCTTGAAGGATGAACTTGACCTTTTCCACGATGTGTTTGTCAGAAACAAAATGCCGCCTACTGCGCCGCTTTGAGTTATTTAACAAAAATATATAAGTTGGCAGGTCAGATAATTTAAGTCCATTTAAAACTTATTACTTCATTTAGATTTGTTTTTTCGACCCCGTGACCTAGTTTTTGACCCGGAATGATCCATATTCAAACTTGACCTTGATATTGTCTAGATACAACTTCTGACCAAGTTTCGTAAAGATCGGATGAAAACTATTTGAATTAGAGAGCGGACACGAAAGGTGTGACAAACTGACAGACAGACTGACGGACTGTGCGAAAACTATATATCCCCTATATATCCCATTTTCTTCGAAAGGGGGTATAAAAATGCAGAAGATACATACATACGTTTTAAACTGTATTTAAGAAATATATAAAACGAGGATAATTCGTAATTGTTTCCTATTTAAGACATACTTGATAAGTTCATCGCATTCTTCATGAGCACCATACCACTATTTACCAATGAATTTATTTTAAGCGACATATTTGCGGTTAATACGGTATTTTATTTTCAAAGATAACGTCTGTGTATACTTAATGGTTTCTTGTCTCGAGTCTCGTTTGTATAGACGCTTACTTCATATTTGTTTTTACAAAACAAATAAATATAATTCCCTGGAAACATTTAGAATACGCGGCACAATCAGTAGGGGTAGTTAAAGCTGTGTGCATGAAATGTAAATGAGGCACAGCTACACGCATGCGCTCTACCGATAACGGGACTTCGTGAAGTAACTTCTCATTGTGTAGTCCTGAGTTAGATTTTCACTGCAGGCGTGAATAGTAAAAGTATTTGTTGGCATTGATTATATTTTTCTTAACGATATTTTCAATACAACATTTAAACTAGTTATCCTCCTGAAAAAAGAAAATATTAACTGATTGTATACATGTCTATATTGAGGGGAAATACCATCGATATGCTCCTTAACCGTATGCATTTTCTACTTCAAGGGATACAACTGTTGCAGTCATTTCTCCATCAGTTTTCATTACATGAAGCCGGAAACCATGCTTATGATGGACCATTTGCTGTATCGGATCCATGTACACGGGCGCAATACCGCAGGGAACAAGGCTGGACAATCTATTTTAAGACCAGGGCGCGTGGAAAACATGCGCAAACCGAAGGTTGTCATTAACCGACTTGTATGAACAATAACTTACAGACTATCGGGAAAAATCGTTTACAGGACAGACGCTTTAATACGTTCGGGAGGTCCATGGTTCGAATTTTTCGAAAGTGGACATTTTGGACATCAATTGATCTCTTCACTCGTGTACATTTAAATGAAAAGACACCAATTTGCCGATGCTACACGGTGTGCCGAGTATTCTCGGACTACTTAATCAGAGGGGCTAATCACGTGACAAACAAGATGGCGACGTCCATGCCGAAGCAGGTAATTTTCGTCGCTTTATACCCTTTATTACTTGTATTATGATTTTTCATTCCGCACACTTTCCAGCCATATTAGAAAGCAAGTTTCTTTGTAAGTAATATTCGCTCTATATCTCGACTTTACTCGGTGCAAAATTACTTAGAGTGATGACCTAATTAGGGATCCACTAAGAAAATTTGCACCGAGTAAAGTCGAGATATAAAGCGAATTTAAATACGAGATAAACGCTGATCACCTTGTTACTGATGTGGCTAAAAGGTGAGCGTCATTTATAAAAAAAAACAGAAGTAATAAAGGGTATAAAACGGCAAAAATAACTGTCTCGGTATGGAAGTCGCCATCTTTAACATCACGTGGTTACCCCCTCTGTTAATGATCGAGCAATACATGAGAACGTCCGCTGTACATGTACGTATATGCTATGAACATTATCCGTCACCTGTATTAGACTATTGTTTCATCCCCGTGCTCTATGGTAAGAAAGTTTGAGTGTTCGCAAACAAGACTTTAGATATAATGTGTGTATCGGCAATAGATGTAGATGTCGGGCACTCTCGGAGGTAAATCCATATAGGCGTGCTGCTAAGATATTGGACTGCGTAGACATAAAGTTGTAAACATGTTCTACAAAATAAAAAGAATGACACTGTGTTTTTATGAACAATACATGTCTGCAATAGCCTTCAACCCAATGCTAAAATCCATTGAGTCGATCATTAATCATTCAAGAGTGTACAAATCGAGAGTGCTTGGTACAGTTATGATATTATTCATGCTCAATATATCGTTGTCGACATAGGTACACCTTAAAAATAACGAGGGTACTGTTAAGTACACTAAACTGTGCCCCTGGTACGGAAAATACGCTTAAAGGCATTCCGTCATACACAGTAGTACTTTTATGTATATTTTCCGTTACCCTGGTACTTAATACAACCGGTACATGTTTTTATACTGAGGGTACTTTTAAACACTGCCTTAGACAACAATTAGAAAATGCAGACGTGATACATGGTTCACATATTGTTACTAAGTTTCGTTTTTGGAATGTGCGTTTACAGAGTACAGAGTGCGTTTCTTGTTCGTCCCTCACTATTAAATGCAAGTACTTTTTAATTAACTATAAAAAGACGTCGCAATGTTTTGTTTGTTGACGGCGTTTATACTTCTAGAATGCAAAGACATTGGCAAGATCGTATAGTATCAAAACGTTGTTAATTCTAGCATGAAAAACTAATCATCACAATTGTCAGTGAACCAAAGTTTGATTCATGTTTCAGTAATTGAATATTTGATCAGTGCTTTTGTCTCCTTATTTGCATATCAAAACCTACCAAAGATACTTTGACAAGTTTATAGTTTATGCATGTGAATGGCTGATATTATATTCTTAATAGCAATATATGTATATTAACATGAAAAAGATAGTCAGTGTCTGTAACATGGTTATTATAATGCAGACAGATTTAATAAAAAATAGCTCAATACTCAATACTCAAAACACCAAAAAACATGGACGCTCCTAAAATAAAATTGACATTAGTGTTCAATGCGTTTACACGATTCTTTTTCTTAACTAACCGTGTGTTTAGATCTACACTGGTGTATATAACATCTTTGGTTGGTTTATAAAGAATTATTTAGATTTAAAAACACATAAACTATGCATTTTGCCACATCGCCGTGATTTAGGAAGATATAAATCTTCCTAAGGAAGATTTAAATCTTCCTTAGGAAGATTTCTATCTTCAGTAGAAACAATTAAATCTTCCGTAATGAAGTTATAAATATTCCTAATGAAGATATAAATCTTCCTTAAGGAAGAATTCATGACTAAGACCCTTTTAGCCGCGTCATCTTAATTCTTCCTGTGAATTTCGAATTTTTTCGTAAGAAGATTTAATTATTTCTACAAAAATTATGGCCAATCAGGGTTCTGCCAAAATTAACAACCAATCAAAATACGCGTTACATTTCGCGTGCGCTGTTATATCTAAATATTAATTTAGAATTATTTCTAAGGAAGATTTAATTGTTCCTGCGAATATTATAGCCAATCAGGGCTCTTCCAGAAATGACAGCCAATCGAAATGTTTTGATTGCACGCGCTTTATTAAATATTCCTATTAATTTAGAATTCTTCCTGCGAAACATAAAAATGTTGCTTAATATGAAAGAAGTTACACTGTGGCGAGGTACGCTTCAGTCTGCTAAGTGGTACTCTTCGGCAATGGTACGTTAAAGCCGACATTCCGTTGTATTAGTATAGCGTTGTATTTAATTGTTGTTAATATTTACTGTCGGATATCCGAACCGTTTGCCTAATGTCAAACTTATCCCGAAGTAAAAATATGATCGTTATCACTTTTTCCCTTTCGCTCTGCACACTTGCTTCATTGCGACTTCTTTTGAGCCATTAATTAACAACTACAAAAACTAAATCTTTTACGCGCAGCCAATCACACAAAATCCTTCGGAGCCTTACAAAATGCGAAGATTAGCAATCCGTTCAATTTCAGTAAAAAATACCCAGCACTTTATAATGATGTGACATTTTTGGCCTACTTTATTTAAAAAAATGTATGCCACTTTACGCAAAGAATATGAAACGAGGATGTAATTTATTATCGACGGGTTTTATCTAGTAAATTCCTTGGTGTTGAAATTGTGAAATTTGATTTCGATTTTGAAAGGACGTTTCCAAAGAAACGCTAGTGTGTACGCATGCCACGAATTATTTGAAGTTAGCCCTGTTCTGTAATGTTAAGTAACAATCTTGGCGGTGAGCAAATATAAACATTGTTTTAAGGTTCTTGTCATTCAAATCTTTGGAGTCATTAAGATATGCACCTTCATTTTATTACGTCATTATTGAATACGGACTATGGCAACAAAAGATAGATGCTTGAATTATTTTAATATATAATAAAAACGATATTATATTAAATGCGCGTAAATAATGCTGGAAAATACATCATATTAAATATCAACCAAAATATTCAACAGGGACTGTAGCAACAAAAGATAGATAAACTATAGTATTCAACATGCGCTTAACTAATGCAGGTAATCAATAAATCAGATTAAATATAAACCAAAATTTTATAAGAACACATTTTAGCGAGATCGAACTCTTGAAGAAGGAGACATAACAGGAAATGTGCTTATATTTCGAAGTCGTTTCGCGCCTTAGACTCAATTTTGGACGATTGTTTTACCCATCAATGCCTAGTGGAACTTCCCATCTTTTTAAATTGGATCAATTCATTTCCAAAATTAGGGATGTCTAGTATCATGCGGCGTCTCATCTGGGTCTACGCTGTTTACCAAGGCCTTTTTTTCTAGACGCTAGGCATAAATGGGTTTAATTATATCTGCAAAATTTTGGACGATTTTTTTACCCATCTATGCCCAGTGGAATCTCCCATCCGTCTAAATTGGATCAATTTATTTCCAAAATTAAGGATGTCTAGCATCATGCGGCGTCTAATCTGGGTCTATGCTGTTTACCAAGGCCTTTTTTTCTAGACGCTAGGCATAAATGGGTTTGATGATAACTGCAAAAGCTAGCTATTTTGTTTTGACCAGACAGCAAAATAAGTTAAAAGGATAAATGCAGTTGATGATGATGATAATTTTGATGAAATTGGCGATGATGATCTAAACTCAAAATACTAATCACAGGAAGATTTAATTGTAACCTAAGGAAGATATAACTCTTCCTAAGGATGACTGATATCTTCCTAAGGAAGAATTCGTGACTTTAGATCCTTATGGTACATCATAATTATGTGCTTGCAATAGTCAATTTCCAACTGATAACCTAGTTCTCTTGAGAAAATCTGATATTTTGGTGAACAATACAATATGACGCTAAATTAGGTGTCGACCAAACCATAACTGTGTAAAGAAATACATAGTTTTTTTTAAAACAAGATTTCTTATGGTAACTCGCAATTAAGTTGAGTGTGTTAATTAATCGGATATTGGAATATTTGTCATTTTAAAAAATGAGTTTTTGTTTTTGTTATGTTTTCTAACATTTAACTCTTGTAACTTAAAAGTTAAAATGTCTAAATAATCAACTATTTCATCTTGAATTAATTATTTAATAATTATAGATTAGCTTTAAAACATGGACATTTTGGCCAGCTGCATTTCACAGCAGTCACTACTGACTTAAAAGCGTCTTACATTGAAATGAAATACATGTTAATCAATGCATATAGATGCAATTTGATAGTGTGCACAATTGTCATTTAATATATAGCCTAGTTAGCATGTAATTTATTATTTTTCAAACGGTACATCTTTTACAACCGAAAGTAGGATTTCTATACGTTTACGTCCATTTCGACAAACGCGATTATTTTTTGTTTTAAAACGCAAAAAGACGGATATATACGTTATAACCACCAGATATATTATGATTGGCATAGATGAAATTAAATCTATAGTCTAGTTAGCAAGTTTTTTCTTATTCTACAAACGGTACCGCTATTAAAACCGAAAGTAGGATTTCTAGCCGTATACGCCAAATTTCGACAAACGCGAATGTTTGTAAGTTGTACAGCGCAAAAAAGACGGATTAATACCTTGTAACCACCAGATATTTTCTAATTGGCAAAGATAAAATATGTTTCTTATTTATACTTACATTTACTATGCCATATACGTTGTGTTGCTTTAATATTGACAACAAATGCAATTCTACAAATGGAACTTTCATTTTTATGTTGGAATAGACACTAGAAGTATCCATGTCATTGTCCCCTTTAAAACCAATTATTTAAGTCAACATGTTGACAAAGTAAGATCTTATAAATTTAAAACAGGACCGTAACCATGATTATATGAATTTGTAAAAGAAGGAAGGGATACAATAAGGACAAATCATGTGTCTGTCTTAGTGCAAATGTGCAAGACACTTGGGATAATTGATCGACTATTGATAACCCAATATTGTTCAATACAAATACGCTGGGAATCAAACAGTTATTTGAAAACTAGATTCAAAATTCTGCACCAACTGAGTCCGGCTTTGAGCCAAGATTTGTTGTTGCAGAAGTGTATTGTTACACTATATAACACATGGATGAGTTAATATGTGATGTTTTTTTATCATCCATTCCAATCAGACATTATAAACAATGGCAAGGCATTTGACTTTGTATTATTTAGTACCCCACACAATTGTTAATGTCATGTGAAACTCTAATCGCAATCTAGTTAACTATCATCTAGGGAACTTAATTTTTCTGCAAATTAATTGTATACACCAAATACAAAACAGGGAAGTTATGTTCCATTGTCGTTGTGTATGAGTCTAAGCTGCACACGATAGAGTTCTAGACACGCAATCTAAATAATTCAATCTGAACTAGCATACCACATCTTACAAAACGTACAATCCCTCCAGGGCCACATATACTGTGTTCACTTTGTACTTGCATCATTTCTACAATGCGTCATGCGCAGACATAGTCATATTGAAAATGCCTTCACCTCGCTTAGCATAGAATGTTGTTAAGTTGCATGCACAATTTAAATTAGATGTGTAAATACTAACAAATTTTACTATTGATAATTGAAGGTTATATAAATGAAATATATATAAAAAACTTTATTATGAATCAATGATGTATAATTAAAAACCATATAGGTTTATTGCGAATAGGCAAATAACATATCTGTATTTCATTAAATATTAATGGTATATCATACAATATAATCTGTAAACAAAACATCATTAATGTGAGTGTAAATGTGCTTTCACTTTACACATGATGACTTAAAATTATTTAACGTAATGTTATCATTTTCACTTCCACAGAAATGGCAAACTTTATGAATTCACCCTGAAATGTTCTCAAATCTGATATCAGCACTATTAACCCTTACATAACGTTAAGTGCCGTTCACATAACAACTTGTACAAACACATTTTGTAAATGTTGGTTATTTGATTGAGTTCGTGGTTTATGTTCATCATCGTTTAAACAAGAACAAATAAGTTACCAGGTGATGTACTGGTTGCGGCGTCGCCGTGACGATTTATGTCCATGTGATAATTCGCTGGAAATTTACCCACGTTTGCGCAAGTGTGCACTTGTGGCGCATATACATGTCTTGTTCTCATCACAGGCAGCAGTATCATCAATATGCGCCCCCCCCCGGGACCCTACCCCCCCCCCCCCGAGCTTACCCCAGGGGTTCCAGATTGTTAAATGTACACCTATTGTGTATGGTTTGACTATTCAACAACGAATATTGACAAAAATTCATAGTTTGAAAAAATAACCCTCGTATATGTATTATATATACACAAGGTATGAAACGAACTATATGCCTATTGCTGAAAGATTGTGGAACACTGGACGTGACCTTTGTCATCGAAAACACAAATGTTCCCATGCAGTTGCCGACAAAATGCAACTGGATTCGTTAAAAGACAGTAAATGCAACGAGATTACACTACTAACCGATCTCCTGCTCGGCTAATAACTTTCATATTCAATTAAATTCGACTTTCTCGCTACATGTCTGTGTTTTGCTGTCATATTTTGTCGATCGAATGCTCGGTTCTAAAACGCCATATCATTGGCCAACACAATGAAAACAACCAACCAGATGACGCGTTATAAAATTGAAATGGTGTATATGTGTACATGAAACACCGAGTGACATATAGCGAGAAAGTCAAATTTAATTGAATATTAAAGTTATTAGCCGAGCAGGAGATCGGTTAGTTGTGTAACCAC
Source organism: Dreissena polymorpha (assembly GCF_020536995.1). NCBI lineage: Eukaryota > Metazoa > Mollusca > Bivalvia > Myida > Dreissenidae > Dreissena > Dreissena polymorpha. The sequence goes on along the minus strand of NC_068362.1, from coordinate 14,895,296 downwards.
GTTGCTTTAACTGTCTTTAAACGAATCCAGTTGCATTTTGTCGGCAACTGCATGGGAACATGTGTGTTTTCGATGAAAAAGGTCACGTCCAGTGTTCCACAATCTTTCAGCAATAGGCATATAGTGCGTTTCATACCTTGTGTACACGCTATGTTGTTAATGAAGCAATATTCGAATTAGCGGCGCAATGGTGCATGTTCACCGAAATAACGGAATCCTGTCTCTGCATCGCGATGCGCAAATAATGCACTTGTTTTTATTTAATATAGGAACAGTTCACGTAGATTTTATGTATCGTACGTCATGAGGAAACATATATTTACAATATTACACAATAATGTAACTAAATAAAACATTCATTAAGTCGCCAAAGTAAAAACAGTGTCTGCGGCGATATGCTAACATAACATTGTTTCCACATATTCTCAGTCGTACGTTATTGATACTTGCGGTTTGTTTTGATGGTCTTTAAAGGAAAAAATCCATAAGTATCACCTGTCGACAGGCGTATAGATTAATAAATGATTTTCGTCATTCCGACCAGGAAATGCATTCCAAATTTCTTATGCGTTTTTTGTCATATTTTTACGAAGCAATTACATGCAACTGCTACAACGCATATCATCAAGCTTTAATAACTTATTTATTTTAAAACGTGTGTGTACTTTTCATAGAATAACATATCCGAGCATCCTGCACTACTCATTTTACATTTAACCTGCGACCTTCAAACGTAACATTTGAGTTCATTTTGAACACGTTATTGCCTTTTTTCATAAAATATAATGTCATAAATCTATTACATTATGTGCATGATTTTCTCTTTATTTGTCATATCATTCAATGTAAACTTTATCAGAATAAGTATCCGCAAGTGCTAAATTTTATCATTTTCAATTCATAGGACATAGACCCATGACCGTGTGATACAAACATATGTGTGTTTGTCTACTAAAAATTGGAGATCCTTACTGCACGATCTCGACAACTGACCGTACACTGTATGTGAAAACGTCTTGTTCAATGAGTAATGAAGAAGAACTTACGTTATGTGAATCATTTGCAATAAAGGCTAGTTTACACTTAATAACCATAGCTATTCGAATATAATTAGGAAATTAGAAATCTTAAAAAGAATCGTATGATATTGACATATTCCGCAGAATTTCCAATTGTTATGTTATTTTTGCCAGTTTTATGGAAGCGTTTCTTTGCTCTTTGAATGGTGAGCAAATGTTGTGATAGAAGAATAATAAAATCACATCAACTCTTTCGTTATGGTTGTATTTTTAGAGCAAACCAAAATTACAAAGTTAACATTGTGTACAGAAGCAAATACACGTAATTATTAACAAACGCACACCATTTATGAGAATGGACGTGTATGTAGATCAGAAGAGAACAGCAAATAAACCATCACATATATCTGGTTAAAGGCTTGCCCGAAGAAATTAAGTGACATTTTCCGTTCATTTGTTGACATGGCATTTTTAAGTTTTGTAAATGCCAGTTACAATAATATGTTTAGCTTGAAATACGTTAATAATATATCAATATGTTAGCATCTTTGAAAAAAAAAGATTCAATCTCATTATCAGGTCATATTATATTTTTTAATTGTTTCCCCTGTAAAGTATATAACCGTCTTAATTAAGAGTTATTGTCTCCTTAAATTTATTATTCATAACGAGGACTTTTTATTGACACTTACAATCAATGCTATGTTCTTCTAATGCATAGATACAATATCGATCGCCACAGTATGGTATTGTTGTTGGTCGAGCAATTGCCATGTGCATCGGTGCGTGAAAAGTGTATTAAAACCCACTTCTCTGTATTGGATGTTACTTTAAATGTTTTATTAATTGTTTTGAGTAGTTGTAGTTCACATCCCTATACTTGTTTATGTAACACTAAAACTTCATACACAAATGAAAAGATATTTGAATAACCTAAGCATAAAACCATCAATGGTGTTTTAAAATGCATAATAAGAAATAATGATAAATACAATTATTTGAAATTATTTTATATGAAACACACAGCATATTTGATTAGTATTTATAATTTCGAGTGGTCATTAAAGAGTCACCTTAAATGCGTATGGTAAAAATGTTTCGAATGAAATTAAGAACGTGTCAATACCATATGATAAGCATGATGAACAATGTGAAATTAAGGTAACATTTCGACGGGACGCAAGCCGCCGTCATAACTGCAATTTTTCATTGCAGGTTTTCATACGATCGAAGACGAACTATGAATAGTGTTCTGAATATAACAGATTTGAAATCCCTCATCCTGTATATACTATTCATCGCCGATGCGTAAGTATATAAATAATTAAGCATGTGTTTTTATTTTTGTTTGATATGAGGACGTCATTCATATAAGTACATATTGGCAAAGAACACATAAAACTTCTAACTCCAACGATGGTCTAACTCGCGACTTGGGAGTCCAGAACAATGATAGGGAAAAACAAGTACTATTATGCTTGGTAAAAAGATAATTGTGAACAATAATCAAACAATAAATTAGCCAATTTAACATCAACACAAACATTTTAATAGGACAAAAGAAAAAGAGCAGCATTATACACGTATGTATGCACGTGTATTTTGTACTAGCATGATTGTGTAATATGACTGACATTCATTAAGCGTGAAATAATGTTTAAAGGTCAAATTAATTCAAATTTATATTTCATGCATGACGTTACGTATGTTGACCCGCAAAACATAATATATAGAACCAAACGAAATTAATTTTTTAAACATGTCTTTTTTTTAAATTTTAGGTTATTCATGTGTTTCTTCGTGCGGGTGTGCCTCATCCGACTGAAATATATATATTGTAAGAAAAATTATATCTTGATTTTGAAGGTATATTCAATTTTGACGATATGTTAGCAGGCCGATTACAGGACAATTTATGTTAACAAATGACAGTAAGAGGTTAAGACTCGATAAATCAACTACTGAAAACAATTAATATAAACAGAGAAGTACAGTGTTTTGTTTTATTATGTCTATGCATCCGTTTGAAAACGTGTCGTGTTTTGGCAACAAGTACAGTTTTGCCCACAGAAAAACGTGGCAATTTAAATAACCAAGCGAATATTATCTGCAGGATAATACCGAGATTCACTTGCAAGAACAAGTTCCATACGTCCTCATTCGTTATTTGAAGTAAATAAGGATTACGAAAATTGTTCTGTTTTCCTTATGCCTTTGCGATAAAGTAACTGTAGTATAAATAAAAAACAAATGGCAATGCAAACTATTTATTCTAAATATAATCGACATTGATCAAGAATTAATGTATGAATTTTAGGGAAACCGTGTACACATTGAAAGGCAACCTCAAAGTAAAAGACATATAATCACCATCTGAACAATCCTGAGCAGTGATCTAATGGTAGGAGGCTGGCTTAGGGATCGAGAGGTCCCAGGTTCGAATCCCGCCCTGACCACTGGGATTTTCTTGAGCAAGAAATTCATTCCACATCTGCTCCTCTCCACCCAGGTGTTTAAATGGGTACATATGAGGGAAAAAAGCCAATGTGCCGTGGCTGCATACTGCGCCAAGATGTAAACGGACGACTTGTGACTCAGTGATCAGGGAAAAACATGTAAAGCGCCTTTGAACGCATCCGCGAGTATGAAAAGGGCGCTATTTAAATGTGGTATAAAAAAACAACATAATGGCAAATGTGTTTGTTTTGGCGTGCATACGGCATTTTTTCAATAGTAATAGAAACATATGATGATTTTTGTTAAAATAAATAACTTGTTAATGTGAATGTTTTTCATTGTTTGTGAAGCAAAATTAAGCACTATTTAAAGTTATTCATAGAACAAAAAGAAATCAAATCCAAGGTATGCTAAAAAGGCAACGCATCTGTGACAAGAAACACACGTCAGAAACACAAACTTTCCAACATGCAAAGAGACTAAAGCTTAAAGAGACAGTCGATGTAAAAGAGAGACCAAAGCTTAAAGAGACAGTCGATGTAACAGATAAACATAAACCAGAAGCTGCAGACAACCAACTGCAACAAGACCGTTTGCTACTTTTACATCAACGAAATCTAGAAGGTGACGTAGCAAAAACACGTGTATTTTAAGTATGGTCTAATTGTATAGATATTGAAGAGAACTGTACATATTGTAAACCGTGGAGAGGAAAGTAAACATAACCTTTTTACCAGAAATGCTGTCATTAAATAAAAACTAGTTATACATTGAAAAATACTTTTAAACACTGTGATACCTTTAATAGGTCCACTAGAGAATACCACGGAGTATTATTTTAAGAGTCGTGATATAATGAAATAATAAAATGAAGGGTATATTTGATTTCACAAATGAAAGTGATGTCAGAAATAGAAGTGAGGCATGTTGGTATACAATTATGAATGTACATATTTTCCAGAGTAATATACACATTATATAAATAACTATGCGTTGTGTAATTGTGTGTCTTTATTGCAGCAAGCAGACAGATGCTTTACGGTGGTTTCGGAAATGTGATAGCTATACTTGAAGAATACGAATCAAGGACCTATGAGGGTACACCACCTTTGCCAAGATCATATATTACTTCACCTGATCAGTCCAGGAAAACATTCGAGGATGTATGCATTATTTGTTAAATAGAGCTACTGTATTTTGTGTATATTTGCATATTGTTAAGCAATATATTTTTTTAATAATCGCTTACGCGTTCCGTAAAATGAATGCAAACAATGTGGTTTCAATTAAAAGGTAAAAGGCATAGTTGAAGGTCAACTGCTGGCATTTCAAATGCAAAGCAAAGCGTGTCCCTCCTCTGTAAGAAATGTGGTAAACAAGGAATTGAGAAAGAAAACTCTTATTTGGGAAGCTGTGAGGGAGGAGAGAGCATTAGAAATGCAGGACACGGACACATTCATATGTCAGCTCTATAAAATACTTGCCAAAGGAAAGACCTGTCATGAAAATCTTTACAATACAAGGTAAATACGTTCATGTAATATGTTCGTGTCTTGACATGTTAATACAATACCGTTTGTTTGCCGACCGGCTTGTTCTTTAAAACTTGTTTAATGCTCAGTAAAACAAATCCTTATAGTTGTTAATTAAAGCGATACACCGTCCGTACTGATAAGATATTAAAACGCTATATGTAATGCCCTAGTTCTTTGATTGATATAATACAAGAAACAAAGTTGAACTTTTGTAAACACTGTATAATTATGTGTATCGTATTGTAAGACAAACAATGCTGTATGTATTTGGTAAAGTACTACAAACATTGTGACATCACACGTTTTAACTGCTGCGGGGAAGCATATTCTTAAATCTCGTAGATTTTATAATCAATGTTTACCTTCGTGTTTTGATATTTTAATGGACACAGTATTGTGTTCAGAAAAAAACATATAATTTAATACAATGATGTACAGCGTTAGGAAATATATGGCAGTCCTTGAATATATATTATAATGAGTGTATATAGCAGAAAAGGTTAAATTAATGGTTTACAAATATTAACCGACAACTTACTTGATTCAGAAATGAGGGAAGAATGGACGTTGAAATAATATCGTGACCAATAACTATTGACGGAACATTTAAATTTAGCAAAACAGGTTAAGAGCGGATGACACAAATTGCCATTTCTGTATTTGTAAAAATGTGCAAACATATAATTTAAAGTCTTCAGAGGCACTGTTAAAAAACATACTGTCCATATTGCGTTAGCGATACTTTGCGTGTTCAACGTATAACATAAATAGTGTTGATAATGCATTTTAGTCGGCTTCGAGTGAAACAATCCGAGACACAATCCCGCATATTATGCAAGGTACACATGATGCCGCTTTGCTAGATGAATCGTTTAAGAAGGGTCCTACTCAGAAGGCATCCTGTCCTAAAACACGAATTGCTGACTCGGACTACTCTTTCAAGCTAGGTACGTAAATTACCGTAAATCTTGGCGATATTTATTTAAAAGTCTTATTTAGGACATTCTCTAGACTGTTATTTCAAGTATCATCATATAATCATTCGCACTTTAATTAACATAAAACCTATTTGTGTATCATACAATTGTATTGTTTATGTGAAACATAGCATTTATATAGATGCGACAGCATAAGAACAATGTTTGCCTTAGAATATTAAACATACGTTTCAAACCATAACAACGAAAGAGGCACTCAATAATCCTGTCCTCATGATGAAAGTACAAGAAATTCACTACCTCTTTGATGATGTTAACATTTAAGAGGATTCTTAATTTGACATGTTTGCGTGTTGCTTAATCCGCAATTGGAATTGTTAATTACATACATTGTAAACAAATGTATAATACATGGTCACGCATTAAGCAACACGCAAACATGTCAAATTAAGAATCCTGGTATGTATTCACTATATTTAATTGTATCATGAAAATCAATTATACTGTATAGCCGTGTTTGCATATTTAAAAAAGTTTACTATGTAAGTTAAACGAAATCTTCAAATTATAGCGATTATTGTTTTGAAAAGCATCTCGAAATGAAGATTTTAAAATAGACCTTATGCAAAGCAGTGCGCTCTTAAATGTTAAAATCATCAAAGAGGTAGTGAATTTCTTGTACTTTCTCACTTTACATCCGAACACATGGTCAACAACTGCTCCTTGCTTTTGTTTTTTCCTGGCAAAGACTTTATTCAAAACAAGTAAGTTAAAATTCTATCGACAACTTCGCGCATGGATGTTCGTGCTTATGGTGAAAATTTAACAATGATTAATTGCACATGATAAAATCGAAGTATCTCGAATTTTGCAATAACAGGCATGTATAAGCGGTTTGTTTGAAAGTGAACATCTGATAAAGACCTAAGGCAACATTTTACTCAAATGTATTTCTAACGAAACAATATCCTTATTCATTTTGAAAACATGTTCAACCATGTATATATATATATATATATATATATATATATATATATATATATATATATATGTGTGTGTGTGTGTGTGTGTGTGTGTGTGTGTGAGTTTGTAAATCCTACCAACCGGGGAAAATCGTATGAATACACACCAACAAACCGGGGAACACCTACCAACCGGGGAATTCCCCGGTTGGTTTTAGGCGAAAATCTCTAATCTACGTGTATGAAATACCAAACTGTCAATTTAAATTAGAAATCCAACGCCTTCCCCGATTAGCGGGTTTGTGGCATGCACAAAATATACACAAATCTTGACCAAATTACAATCGAGTGTGTATCCAGGCTTATAACAGTTCCCCGGTTGCGCTGTTTAAAAATCATACACTCGGTATTTATATCATTTAGTGAAAGTAAGTTGGAAAAATGGAGTTTCGAGCAAACAAACGCATTAAACTAAGGTAAGTTTTTTAATTATGTTTACAACTTTCATTTACTATTAAAAAGCGTTTTTATGTAAACGTTGAAGTAATACTGGAAGACGAATTCTAAAGATCGATTTATATAAATATCATTTGATTACAAAGCTTGTTTTACGGTACATATTTCACGAATATATTTTATAAATATACGTTAAACAAAGTAGAGCTCTAGGCAGTTTTTCGTTAGTTATATATATATATATATATATATATAAGTGGAGCTATCCTACTCACCCCGACGTCGGCGTTAGCGTGAGCGTTAGCGTGAGCGTTAGCGTGAGCGTGAGCGTTGGAATGTTAAGTTTGCGTACCACCTCAAATATTGTCTATGTCCCTTGACATATTGCTTTTATATTTAGCATACTTCTTTACCAACATGACCCCAATCTATAAACAAGAGCAGACAACTGTAACAAGCATTTTGTAAGAATTATGACCCTTTTTCCACTTAAAATATGCATATTATTGATAAATCTTTGTTAAAGTTTACGTACCACCTCAAATATTTTCTATGTCCTTTGACATATTGCTTTTATATTTTGCATACTTCTTTACCAACATAACCCCATTCGATAAACAAGAGCAGACAACTGTAACAAGCATTTTGTAAGAATTATGGCCCCTTTTCCACTTAGAATATGCACATTATTGATAAATCTTGTTTAAAGTTTGCGTACCACCTCAAATATTTTCTTTGTCCCTTGACATAAGGTTTAATATTTTGCATTCTTCTTTACCAACATGACCCCAATCTTTAAACAAGAGCAGACAACTGTAAAAAGTATTTTGTAAGAATTATGGCCCCTTTTTTCACTTAGAATATGCATATAAATGGTTATTCTATGCTAAAGTTTGCGTACCACCTTAAATATTTTCTTTGTCCCTTGACATTTTGCTTTCATATTTTGCATACTTCTTTACCAACATGACCCTTATCTATAAACAAGAGCAGATTACTGTCAACAGCATTTTGTAAGAATTATGGCCCCTTTTTCCACTTAGAATATGCATATTATTAATAATTCTTTGTTACAGTTTGCGTACCACCTCAAATATTTTAATTGTCCCTTGACATACTGCTTTTATATTTTGCATACTTCTTGACCAACATGACCCCAATCTATAAACAAGAGCAGACAACTGTAACAAGCATTTTGTAAGAATTATGGCCCTTTTTCCACTTGTGTTTACATCGACTTTACTTCTAAAGTATCAAGGCTATTGCTTTCAAACTTAATACTTTCTCACTATCATGCGGGTACTGCACCTGGCAAGTTGAACTTTACCTTGACCTTTGACCTTGAATCTGAAGGTCAAATTAATACATTTTGATTCAATTGCCATCACTTTTTTATTAAGGATCAGATTTAATTCATACTTTGACAAAACAACACTTACCTGATATACCACAATGGACTTCACCCAAACCATCCCACACGCCCCACCCTAGAAATCCCCCCCCCCAAAAAAAAAATGTTTTTGTTTTCCTTATTTTTTTTTAACATGTTAAAAAAACACTTTTTTTTCTTTTTCTTAAGACCGTCCAACCATCCCATCCAAGCTATTAGCTATCACACTTGAAATACAATCTTATTAGTTTGTTTTATGTCTTTACAAATGTTTAATAGATTGTGGAAAACATACCTGAACTCAGAATCTACATAATTTACATCTTCTTTAAAACATAAGCGATTAATATGTTTTAATTATGGTCCTCTTCCAGTTAGAATATGACAATAGTACCTGGACCTTATTGAATATGAACAATTTCCCCATGGTGGCTTACTTTATACTGTCAAGCACTTGAATAGTCGAGCGCGCTGTCTTCTGACAGCTCTTGTTGTTTTTCTCATCGACATTTCCATTTTAACATTTAGTAGCCAAAAGGGTCCAAGTCCCCTTGATCTCGCAAGAACGTACTGCCAGAATTACGTTGATCCACCAGGTTTTGAAGTAAAAACCGTCAATGATGTCATAGGTACACATATTTTTGTATAGAAATTATAAAAGAACATCGTAGCCCCATTAAAAAGAAGAAAACAAACATGGACTATTGGGTTACTAAATACTGGGCAGAAGTATGGAAGTAGCATAAAGATTTATTGATTATTTATGAATAAAACACTATTGGCGCCTATATCTAGCCTTCAATTATATGACCAAAATGATAATTAATATAAAATGTCCACAAATATAAATATTTCAGGCGAAGGAGTCTTTGCCACTAAGCCTTTTAAAAAAGGAGACTTTCTTCTCGAATACAAAGGGGATCTGATAACACGGGTAAAACATGCACGGCAATTAGAAAAGGAGTCTGAAAAGGAGGGTCAAGGCAGCTTCATGTACTTTTTTAAATACAGAGACAAATCTTGCTGGTAACTACAAATTATCTTTACTTTGCACATCAAACGTTTAAATCACGCCATTAGAAGAAGAATTATCTTTAGTTTTTTTTTCACCATAATAATTAAATATGGCATGCGCGTTATTTTAGTTTAAAGGGATCTTTTCACGCTTTGGTAAATTGACAAAATTGAAAAAAGTTGTTTCAAATTCGCACATTTTCGTTTTAGTTATGATATTTGTGAGGAAACAGTAATACTGAACATTTACCATGGTCTAATATAGCCATCATATGCATCTTTTGACGATTTTAAAACCTAAAAATTATAAAGCGTTGCAACGCGAAACGATTGAATAATTTGGAGAGTTCTGTTTTTGTCGTTAAATTTTGTGAAACTACGAAGATTGCTTATATAAGGTATAAAATACGTCAAGAATGTGTACTCGGCGGAATAGCTCAGTAGGCTAGAGCGCTTTTACTTCAGGACTCTGGCAGGACTCCAGGGGTCACTGGTTCGAAACCTGCTCCGGGCAATGTTCTTTTCCTTTTTTAAATTTTATTCTTGATTTTTTACTGGAGCTTTTACGATCCAATGTTTACATTTATCAATATAAAGCATTTAATGAATAAGTTAAAAAATGCCAAAATCTGTGAAAAGGCCCCTTTAAAGCATCAGAAGTGTTTATTTAAATGTCTTATTCAGCATTGACGCTACCAACGATATATTTCATGAGGGTCGAATGATAAATGATGCCGAAAATGGAGACGCAAAACAAAATTGTGTAATGAAAATAGTTGAAGTCAACCAAACTCCCCATCTATGCACTTTCGCCGACAGAGACATTGCAATTGGCGAGGAACTCCGATATGATTATGGAGTACCAACACTTCCATGGAGAAAGGTGCATTCTATTGTAAAGATGTCATCTGTGATGGATTTATCACTGATATTTATCACATTTTAAATTTTAAATGTATTTTGAATTATTATTTTTATAAATATAGCCAATCAGTTTTATGATTACATTCATGTTCGTTCATGAGTTATTCATTTTAAATACAGATATTCAAATATCTCTTTGCCGTGAATTAAAATGTTTAATCATTGAACGTCGTCAAGCTCTACTTTAATGCGGTCTGTCTGATAATGTGTATTTGTTATTTAGATTTCAGAAATGCACGGAGCAAAAAATGGGTATGTTTCACAGTGATTTGTTATTACTACACATGCATTAATTCAAATGCGTTGTACTTAAGGGTTTCATAACTAACGAACTTTCTAACACTGACTAGATTATGTGTAATACCAATTTTTATTGTTGTTTTGAATTGGCAACACAATGACTACTAGATCTACGGACAGCCAGGAACCAGGACAAACAACATCCATACACACGGAAGAAGTCAATGAGACGGTTTGTAATATTTCGCAAGGTCGAAGCTACTAAGGCGTATTTTCTGGTTGGTTTTGTCTTCAGTGAAATGGGCGTAATTTTGCTTTACTAAGGCGTATTTTCTGGTTAAATACCTTTTAGCCGTGAATTAAAATGGTTTATCACTGAACGTCGTCAAGCTCTACTTGAAATGCGTTCTGTCTGATAATGTGTATTTGTTTTTTGCATTTTCAGAAATGCACGGAACAAAAAAGGGTATGTTTCACAGTGATTTTGTTATTACTACACATGCCTAAATACATATTATGAACATCATGAAATTATTGTAATTGTTGTACAAGGAATTAATGTCAATGTGTTGTACTAAATGGTTTCATGAATAATGAACTTTTTAACTCTGACTAGATGATGTGTTAAACCATTTTTTATTGTTGTTTTGAATAGGCAACACAATGACTACTAGATCTACGGACAGCCAGGAACCAGGACAAACAACATCCGTGCACACGGAAGAAGTCGATGAGACGGTTTGTAATATTTCACTATGTCGAAGCTACTAAGGCGTATTTTCTGGTTTGGTTTAGTCTTCAGTGAAATGGGCGTAATTTAGCCTTAAATTATATTGTGCCAATATTTATACAGGGTGATGCTAATTGGTATTTGGGCTTAACATAGCACGTACGTCGATGATTTTTATATTTACATGTTATAGCACACGTTATGCGAATTTTAAAAGAATAAAATATTGTTTACCAGTTGTAGTGACATTGAACTACTTGTCTTTCAAAATCTTCATATACACAAAGAATTTAGAATTAACACCTGTCAATGAAACTGGTGAGCATGTGTATTAACCACTGTAGTCTATAAACATCGACTTCGTCATAATCACAAAAACGTTAATTATCGCTTATCCAAGAAGTGTAATATCATTAATTTTAATTTTCAGTATAAGACTTATACGCTGCCAATTACTGTGTATGAAACTCTGAGACATTAGGAAATTTAACTTGCGTGTTACATATGGACATTGGTTGATATTTTATCTTAACATATTATTTGAAATTAATTGGACGGTTGACGTGTCTTCCAATGCCTTAAGAACACTTCATGAGGCTAAGCAGAACAGTCAGAAAGGACTGTTGCCTTTGGCAAATGATGTCAAAGTAATGTCTGAATACTTACGACATGAAGCAGAAACACATGCAAATACCTTACAAGGATCAGCAAGTGATTGCGAGAAAAGGCAAGCATGGCATAAGTTGTCTGAAATCTGCTTGTGCCAAACTATTCTGTTTAATCGAAGACGATCAGGCGAGGTGTCAAAAATGACAGTCGAAGAATATTCAAAAAACAAATTGACAAATGACGATGGAGAATTAGATGGATGTTTAACAAAACTGGATAAAGACCTGTGCCGTTATTTTTACCGTACAGAGATTATTGCAAAACGAGGTCGAATAGCTGCAGTACTGTTTCCAAGACAGGTGAAAGAAAATATCGACCTCCTCATACGCAGCAGAAATTCTCTAACAAACTGTTTCAATAGTAAATATCTTTTCGCAACAAAATCTGCATCATCGCATATTCGTGGGACAGATGTATTACGTTCGATTGCAATTGACTGTGGAGCTGAACATCCTGAAAGGCTTCGTTCTACAAAGTTACGGAAACATATTGCCACAATGACTCAGCTTTTTAACTTGTCTGAAAATGAATTAGACATTCTAGCTAAATTTCTTGGTCACGACATTCGGGTACATAGAGAATTCTACAGATTACCAGATGGAACCATGCAGGTTGCCAAAGTCAGCAAGCTGCTCATGATGATGGAAAGTGGACAAATTACCAGAAATTCTGTCAATTCTCTAGACGATATTGATGTTGACGACCAATGTATTGAAGGTATGTCGCATTTTCAGTGTTAAATTCATACAGTAAACTTGTATAATGTAAATAATGGGCTCATAACCGAACTTGATAACCTGAAGTGATAAAAAGAATTACAAACATTTTCTGAAATATACTTGTTTTATGCAAGGCAATTCTTTTTAATCGGAGACGACCAGGTAAGGTGGAATGTAAAGTCTACACTCATTTTGTGCTCAGTAAGGTTTACATTGGCTACTTCTAATTTTTCAATTTCAATGCACTAACTGCATATTTATTTGGTGTGCTTCGGTTGTTTCCATAATTGTTATATTATTAACTATATATAATTTTTGATCTTGTGATTTACACGACAGATGAACAATATTCTTATGAATCATCAGAAAATGAAAATACTGAAGACCTTAAAACTCTGCTTCCCAGCACCAGTCAACCAAAAATAACAGACAAAGGTATGCATACACATGTGAATGCATTTAAATTATGGATTTCCAAGTTTCTTATGTTTCTTAGAACATGATTTGCTTACATGTAATTGTTTGATTCATTAGGCAAAATAATGTTTCCAAATTTGTCGTGTGACGCTTTTGTCGTAGTTTTGCTATGAAAAATTGTACTGAAGTATATATATTTAATATGAATATCTTACACATGGCAGTTAGCGACGTCATATGGTGTTTTATTATCCATGTACAGAAAAGGGTACTTCAAATACCAGGAGAACAAAACACGCAGCCAAAAAGCAATGGAGTGAAAACAAAAAAGGAGCTGTTCACAGACACTTTGATCGTTTTTTGATAATGGGTAAATTACCAGGGAAAAAAGATATACTTGCATGTAATGAAAGTGAGAATGACCTTCACAACATAAGTTGGAAAAATATCAAAGACTTTTGCAGAAATTTAATTGAAACAAAAAAGCGACGGGGACTTTTAACTTAAAAAAATATTACACATATAATGCACGTTTAGGAGAATACGTTAAAGGATGAAGTTGCCACATTTTTTGTGTTTTCTTGTTCTATATACTCTTTTCGAAAACGATATATGTGTGCTTATTGTATTTGAATGTTTTATTAATACGGTTCAGTCAAAAACGATATTTGTTCATAATCATATCGCCGAACAAATTAGGATTGGTATATAGTTCGGCCAAAGAGTGTTTCTTTGTACTTTCTATTACGAGTTTCTACGAGTTACTCACTATACAAGTTATTTTTTACCCTAAACTTGGTGAATATGAATGAATATAGCAAACATGATAACAAATCAATCTAGAAGGCTAAACGTTCAGAGAAGACACACAAAAATTCAGTCGGATAAATGGAAACAAACATTTTGTTCAAGCATAACAAACAAACACTTTTAGATGAAATAAGATAAACGTAAATAACATAAAAAACTACTGCTACAATGTGAAGAATACAAATGAATATTTTGTCAATTTTACAAAATTTGTTTTGAATGACAGGTGTCTGACTTGCAGTTGAGAACTTAATAGTTATTTTAAAGTAAAAATTTACCAAAATGCAAATTATTGCGTAAATATCGCACTAGAATTGATTAAATATTACAATAATTTCCTACACAGATTTTTGTGCATTTGTTTTGCGTGTAGATATTCACATTAACTATCAATTCACATATTTGCTTTGTGTATATAATTGGTTTGTTAATATGTTTTTCATATCAAAATTGCTTGATGTACTAAAATTCGCGAGGAGTTATGCATTTTTCCCATGTTTTTAATTGAAGTTTATAATTCAACGACGATGAAAATTACTAAAATGCCAGATTTAGTTATGTTTTTGTCTCATTTATAGTTAAAGATCAATTAACATACCCATTTCCCAGACTAAGATATTGTTAAAATAATGTATCGCGTTTGCGACTGACCTCTTTTATGCATTCTAACACAAGCTGTTTACTTGTTTTTTCGAATACTCTTCATATACACACACTTGAACAAGCTGTAGATTACCTAGAACAAAACATATTCGGAACATATATTTATATGTGATATGTAAATGCATGCAAAAAGCTAATAATTAATCATGTTTATACACTTTGCGATATTATGCTATAATGTCGGTTGTTTTAAGTGATTAATCATTATGTTAACCATGTTATCTGCCATCTGGAATGTAATTAAGTGTTTTGACATGTATGCGAAATTGATGTTGTTCGATTTGGTGATGTATATTCAGAATTGAGTCACACTGTTATAATTTTCCTGTTGGTACATATTATTTTTAAGTTGGCACCAACAAGGGTCTA
>NC_068362.1:14844984-14874984 GCF_020536995.1 Dreissena polymorpha | reverse complement strand
ATGCTTTGTGTTGTTATAGTCATTGACCATTTCATCTAAGACATCAACATATTTTTTGGTAGAGTTGGCTGAAAAGTATTTGAACATTTTTTCCTTCATTGTTCTGTTCCATCGCTCTACCACGGAACTTTTCTCTTCGTTTTCTGTGGAATACAACTTGACCCAACGCCATAACGTTTTTATTGTAGAACTCCTTTCCTTTATCGACCCACAACTTTTGAGGTTGTCTGTTTTTAAATATTTTGTTAAATGCTTTAGCAACCTCAACTCCGGTTTTACTCTTTAATGGAACAATCCATCCATATTTTGAAAATACATCAATAACTGTAAGCAAGTATTTTACACCATTATTAAACTTAGCAAAAGCTTGCATGTCAACTAAATCCGCAGCCCATATGTTATCAATGCCATGGTCAACGACTATTCTTTTTCTAAAACGTTTTACAACGGGTCTATGCAGTTCGACTGCGAGCTGATCAGACCATTTTATTTCTTTAGCCACGACTTTTTTTTCCTATTATAACCCAACCCAAACTTTGCCTTGGTAGATATTATCGGCTTTATTATACTACGCTCAATTCTTTCACGGAGTGTTGGGTCTTTAATAGCATCCATTTGTTCAAGCATAATTTGATCAGCTACGTTTCTACCTGCTGTATCTGGAAAGTGTTGGTAAGCTAAATCATGAAGGTATGCGGCATTATCAACTCGATCAACTGGTTTACTCCAGTCTTTATATGCGCCAGTTGAAGTTAATCTCTCGTTGAAATTAGTTCCAGGTCCTGCAAAGTTCATTCCTGGAATATGCATTTCACCGGGAAATTTAGCCCACGGAAGCTTGACTTTACTCGTCACCTTATTCAACGTCGAAACCAAGTCTCCGCCAGTTTTAGTATGCATTTTTACAAACTGTGTTTTAACACAACCGCAAACGGAGCACTTTCCGCGATGCATTGGTTTATTGTTCTTACTGACAACATTTTTTACATCAACCGTTTCAGTTTTGCTTTTGCACTTTACACAATACATTTTTTTATGAAAAAATAATTTATATTTAAAAATGGAAGTTACAGATCTTTCGTGGAATGATGATATTTCTAAAAGATGCAACAGTAGACTTTTACCGAGATCAATACGAGGTCTTATTATTGGTAAAAGCGGATGCGGAAAAACTATACTATTGTTAAACCTTTTACTACGACCAGGATGGTTAGACTACAACAACTTACAAGTTTTTGGCAAGTCGCTATTTCAGCCGGAGTACAGAATTATTAAGAAAGCGTTTGAAGAAAAGCTGCCTAAAGAAGAAATTCTGAAATTGTTTGCCGAACAAGACTATATAATAGAGAATGACGTTTCACCAGCTCTTTTAGTTGAATTAATTGCTAAAAGTTTAAATAAGCCAGCTGATATTGAATGTAAGTTTTTTGAAACGTCTGATGATGTACCTGATCCTAGAGACTTGAATAGCTCTAAAAAGAATTTAATGATTTTTGACGACCTTCAGTTGGAAAAACAAAACAAATGTGAAACTTATTACATAAGAGGACGCCACAGCAATGTAGACTGCTTTTATCTCGCACAAAACTACTTTAAACTTCCAAGACAAACAATACGTGAAAATGCAAACTTTATGTGTTTGTTTCCACAGGACATGAAAAATATTAATCACATCTACTACGATCACGTTTCAACTGATATGTCAAAAGAAGAATTTAGAAATTTTTGTAAAGTAGCCTGGGACCGTCCTCATGGATTTGCTGTTATAGATCTTACTAGTAAAAAAAATAATGGTAAGTATAGATCAGGATTTGACTATTTTAACATACCTCAATAAAAAAAAAAATATATATATAAAATGGAACGAGTACTAGAACAAATGTTGGCGGAAATAAAACAAATTAGAATTAATACCAGTCCGAAAAATTCTTTTTATATTATATTGCAGGGTAATAGCTCAAGAATTTGTACTTCTTTAGGACCACCAATTCAACTAGATGTAGACAAAACATATGAAATGGCCTTAGTTAGTTTGGAGACCTACTATTCATTTCCAAATATAGACTCTTCAAACAATAACTTTCGCTATAGCCCTAACAACGGAAATGATTGGTATGATATAAATATTCCCGAAGGTTCATACGAATTGGAAGATATAGGCGATTACATTCAACGAATAATGAAGGAGAATAATCATTACAAATCTGCCACGGACGAGTACAATATAACCCTAGAGCCGAACGACAACACACTCAGAACAGTACTAAATATAGAACCAGATTATAAAATAGACTTTACACCAGCAAACTCTATAAGATCGTTATTGGGTTTTAATGCAAAAATATACTCATCAGGATATAATGAGGCAGAAAATATTGTCATAATATTAAGTATTAGTAGCTTGAAAGTAACTAGTGATATAATTAGCTCATCATATGTTAACAATTCGACTGAAAACGTAATATACAGCTTTTTCCCTTCGGTTGGACCTGGGTATAAAATTATGGAAACACCAGCTAATTTGGTTTATTTACCTGTTAATTTGTCGACAATTTCGTCAATTGAGACAAAACTCATTGACCAGAACGGAAAACTTATAAATATGCGTGGTGAAAATATTTTTATTAAATTTCATATAAAAGAAAAGTAAAAAAGTTTTTTTTATATCATATATAAAATGAGTCGTTTCGTAAATGTATCAGTAAATATTAGCGAAGGTCAGAGAGAAAAAATCAAAAAAGCTATTCAATCAGGAGCTCCCGTGTCTATTCGCCTATCACACGAGGATTTATCTGGAGAACACGTGCTAGCCCTCACTCAAGCACAGATTAACAAAATGACAAAAGCTTACCAAAGTGGTAAAGGAGTGACGATTAAAATGTCAAAAACACAAATAGAACACAACGCAAAAGTTGAAGGTGGATTTATTGGAGCTATTTTGCCGATGTTGGCTACCGCGGGTAAGTTTCTTATGTCAAGCGTTTTACCAGGACTTGCAACCGGTTTGCTAACCGGCGTAGGAGCCGCAGCCGGTAGTAAAGTTGTCGACAAAATTAGTGGATCGGGTGTTTTGTATTTAAAGAAAAACGGAAGCGGTTGTAAAGTAACACAAGCAGGTAAAGGATTGTATTTAGCTCCTTGGAGGAAAGGTAGTTCGTTAGGACAGGGGCTGTATCTTAAATCTGGAAAAGGAATGTACATGAGAGCAGGATCAGGATTGCTACTAGGACCGAATTCACCATTTAGCAGTATTCCAATACTAGGGATGCTTTTATAAAAAATATTCGCATATAAAAAAATATTCACATATATAAAAATGCAAAGACATAGTATGCAACCAATTCACAAATTTATCCACAAGCATAAACGAACAACACCAGCGCCAGTTAAATGGCTGCCACACGAAAATCTTGCACATCCTGCAAAACCACTGCATGGTAAATGGTGTATTTCAATGCAGCAATCGCTCAATATTAAATCGAAAGAAGCACTTCCTATTAAATTAAAAATAGGTTTACGGCTATTTCAAGGTGTTTGTTCGGTATCGCTCAAACAAAGTTTAAAGGAAAAGAGATGTAGTTTACAAGATGGAATTATTGCTGAATCTGTTGACGACATAATTGTTACAATTCAAAACAACTCCGACGTTGCAGTTGATATTGTTGAAGGTGAATCTTTATGCTTTGTTACACATCAGTCGCTTTAAAAAAATATCTTTTCAAATATAAAAATGGAGTACAAAGATTCTAAATGTAATGCATACGATACGTATGCAAGTAACGCTAAATTATATCCATCTTTACCACCAGTTGCCGTTCCGTCTGCTCCAGAACCGACCAGCGATGAAGGAACTGCTCAGTCATACAGGCTTCAAAAGATAAACGAAATTCAAAAAGAAATTGCCGCAGAAAAAGACAAGCGTGCAAACTTGTCTAAAAAGTATCACAGAGGAGTGCGAGTTATAGCAGGAGTGGACAACGCTCTTGTTGTTTCTTCAATGGTGCTAGGTGCGGCGGGGATAGGAGTATTGAGCACAATCATTGCGGCACCAGTTGCAATAGCAATGGAGGGAGCTGCAATAGGTATAGGACTATTGTCTATCATTGGAGGTCCAACCAATAAAAAGCTATTAATAAAAGCTGAAAAACACGAAAAAATTAAAACACTTGCAGAAGCAAAATTAAACACAATAAGTGATCTTATATCAACGGCATTGGCAGACGATCAAATTTCCGATAAAGAATACTCACTGATTCTAAGTGAACTAAACAAATTCAATCAGATGAAAGAAGAAATAAGATCGAAAATAAGAGTAGGTATAGACGAGGAAACAAAACAGTCCCTTATTGCGAAAGGACGTGAAGATGCAATTTTGTCGTTTCAAAACATGTTTAGTAAATCGAGAGAAAAACAGACGAACACCTCTCAATCAACGTAATTTTTAACGTATAAAATCACGTTAAAAATCACGTTAAAAATCACGTCAAAAATTACGTTAAAAATCACGTCAAAAATTACGTTAAAAATCACGTCAAAAATTATGTCAAAAATTACGTCTCAAATTACGTCTAAAAACATTATTATTTCTATTTAAAAATGTCGTTTTTAAAGATAACAGATCCGGAAAAAAGGGACACCATGGTGCATGAGTATCTTATGTTAAGAAATAAAATTCGTCAAGACTCTTTATCTGAAAAGCTAGGAGACATTGATCAACACAGAGAACTAACAAAACTTTACAAACCTATCACCGATTCGCAAAGAGAGTTAAAAGAAGCAACGTCAAGTGCGATACAAGCACTGCCAGCAGCATTAGCAGCTACAACACCAAATGCCATTACTTTCCCTCAATACCCAAGCATACAAGCAGAAGAGGATAAAAGACCGAAAGAAACATTAATAGAACTAGGTTCAATAGCAACTGAATACTTGAGATCGATGGCGGGCAAAAAATTAACCGATAAAACATTTGGACTGTATGATAAAGGTGGCGCTTTTTATATTGGAGATTCAGAGGTAAAACTATTTGGAGATGATATAATTGTTGGAGAAACAAAATATAATGGAACCCAAGGACTTTGGGAGCTAATAACATCGAAATATCCTGATTCCGATAAATATACTTCACAAGACATTGACTCCTACAAAACAATTTTACTAAACACCAATGCTATTGTGAATCCTGACACGGGAAAGGTTAAATCAAGTTCAGGAGAAAAGTACAGAAAAATTATTAAACCAATCTATGAAGAATATTTAAAACCTAAAAAGACACCCAAAATAATGAACTTATTCAAGAAAAAAGGAGAAGGAATAGCGTTAATGCCTTCTGATCCAAACAGACTCGTTGAAATGCTTACATTACGAGTTAATAGTTATAATGCAGGTAATACTGGAGTAAAAAATGAAATCATAGACATAGCAGATGAACTGGTGAGACAAGCGGTAATAGACAAAGAATATTATAAAAAATTAATGTTACGTATTTAAAAAATGATTGTTAAACGCAGGTATAAAAAAAAATACGTTATCGGCGGTTCTGGAATGTTTGATACCGTCTCAAATTTCTTTAAGCGAATGGTAGGATCAACGGCTGCGAAAACTGCTGCAAATGTCGCAAAAACGGTGGCATCAAAAGTGAGTAGCGCATCGAAAACAGAAATAGGTAAAACGGCTATCGAAGCCGGAAAGTCGGTTGTAAAAGAAGTTGGTTTAAAAGCTATTGATGTTGGAAAAGATGTAGCTATAGCCAAAGCTAAAGCTTTAATTGATGGATATAATGCACCAAAAAATCACGAAGTAACGCAAGAATCGAGGGATGCGTTAGCGTCTCTCGTAAATATGGGTTCTATTAAAGAAACAAACATTAACAACTTGCTTGCGGGTTACGGCATCGGGGTGAAGAGAGGTACCGCAAGGGCAAACGCAATATCAATTCAAGATCTTGTAAAAAGGTTGAACACAGGATCCGGTCTTCGTCTGGCTTAAAAAAAATTATTCTTTCTTATAAAAAGTAAGAATGTCGAGCGAAATATTAAATTTTACAGAAGCTATAACCGTTGATGAATCCATTGAAAAATATGAGTTTAAGGCGTATGAGCCTGTAAATGGTACGAATTTAAATTCACCGGGTACCATAACTATCGATATCGGGATGTATGATGTATTTGCTCATCCTGCGGAATCGTACCTACTCATTGAAGGTATACTAACTAAAGTTGCCAACGGCGATGATGACACGCCTGCATACGCAGACGGTGACACAGTATCGTTAACAAACAATGGGCTTATGCATTTGTTTTCCAATATTACGTATAAGCTATCCGATCAACAAATAGAATCGTTGAATCATCCTGGACAGGCTACGACCATGATTGGAATGCTAAAGTATCCGGATGGTTTTTCAAAAGCGCAAGGACTCAATCAGCTTTGGAGTAAAGATACGACGACAACAGCTCATTTGGTAAATAACGCAGGCTTTGCAATCAGGCAGGCATACCTTATTCAGAAGCCTAACCCCAAGGGAACATTCTCGTTCGTTGTTCCGCTGAAACACATTTTCGGCTTTTGTGATGACTATGACAAGATTGTGTATGGATTTAAACATACGCTCGCACTTGTTAGAAAAACTGACGACGATGCCATCTTTCGAGCACAAGCAACAGCTGCGGGTAAAGTAAGCATTGATAAATTGTCATGGTTTATGCCTCAGATTTTACCTGCAGATAGTGAAAAATTTCAACTGTACAAATCAATTGAATCAAAGGTAACAGTACCCGTTCCTTTTAGGTCTAGACATTGCGAAAGTATTACAGTGCCACAGTCTACATCGTTCAACTGGAGACTAAGTGTTAGAACACCAACCGAAAAACCGCGATACATTTTGGTAGGATTCCAAACTAAGCGCAAAAATAAACAAGAAGTAAATACATCGATATTCGATCATTGCAATCTTCATAACATGTACGTGACTGTTAACAATCAACGATACCCTGAGGCTGATTACAACTTATCTTTTCCAAACCAAAAATTCTCACGAGCTTACTATGAAGCGGCTAGATTTAGCGAAAAGTTTTATGGAATGGATCCGCTGATAACACAGAGTAACATTACACCGATGGATTTCAAAGACCTGTTTCCTATTATGGTGTTTGATGTCAGCAAACAAAGTGAGCGGTTAAAATATGCATCGGTAGAAATGCAAATCCAGGCAACATTCCACCATAATGTGTCAGAGGATACAGAAGCGTACGCAGTTGTTATTTCCGACCAAATGATAAAATTTACCTCTGACGGATCTAAAATGTATATAGTGATGAAATAATAAAACAATAAATTAGCTTAAGTTTTTTTTTATATATAAAAAAAATGAAGTACACAAAGAAAGTATTAATTAAAATGCTAGAAAGTATTAACGTTCCTGCTACGACTAATCAAAGTATAATGGAGTTAATGTTGATTGCAAAGGAAAACGGACTAGATTGGAAACGAGAAGATGTTGTTATACCAGAACCTAATGAAAAAAGACCGCGGGGCAGACCTATACAGTTTTCGCCTAAAGTAATTGTTAAGTTAACGAATGTTGAAACTGGAGAGGAAACAACCTATAACTCAAAATACCAAGCAATAAAAGCGCTTGGTTGTAATATAAAAAAGAGAAACAACGGACAAGTGGTAAATGGAATGAGGTATGAGGTCATGTTTTTATAAGCAAAACACATGCTTATAAAAAAAAATTGAAATGATCTAAATATTTTTTTTATATATATAAAATGAATAACAAAACTGTAAAAGAGTTGAAGAAAGCCGCAAAAGATCAGGGTCTGTGCGGATATGCGAAGCTCACAAAAGCTGAGTTGATAGCGAGGCTGAGCAGACACAACGATGAGGATTCGGGTGATGATGTATGGGAAAATGCAAGGGAGGATGCAAGGGATAATAATGTATGGGAAAATGCGAGGGAGGATACAAGGGCTGAACCAGCTAAAAAACCTACTATGATAAATAGGTTATTTAATTGGGCTGTTAAACCTGTAAAAACTGCTGTAAAAAATAGCTATAATTGGGCTGTTAAACCTGTAAAGACAGCTGCAAAAAATAGCTATGATTGGATTATTACACATACACCAGAGCCTTTAAGAAAAGCAATAAGCGAAAAGGCTAATGCGTTTAAAGCAGAAGTCGAATCTATTTATAATAATTACTATAAGAAGCAGCAAAAAAGTGAACGTGATATTAAAATTAGTGAAAGTGCCATAGTAATTAAAGAAAGTAAAACTGCACTTAAACGTTTTGCAAGGCAATATGTTATTGATGGGGTTGAAAAAACTGATGCTCCAACATTTTTAGATATTGTTAAACCTGAAGTTGTAAAGTTTATGAGCAAACATCGTCAAATAAAAATGAATCTAGTGCTAGTGTGTGAAATGGAGCGGCATTCTATGGAACATGAAACTGGTGTAATCGAAAAAATACCCTTTGTTTCAAGAACTGAAATAGTATTGGAGGGAACTGATGTTGCTGAATTATTTACCCAAATGGTAGATAGGATTTTGGAATCGTTTGCAAATTTTCAAATGTGGGGAAGCAATTGGAGGCTAAAGTCCGTCATTAGACTGGAAATTAACACCGGTACGTATAAGCCGTTAAAAGGTAAATCATACATTCCATTGCCGAAAGAGTTGGCTGCTAAAAAGGCAATTATTAACATAAAGAATGAAGATGACGAATGTTTCAAGTGGTGCGTCACGAGAGCATTAAATCCTATTGTAAAACATTCCGAAAGAATAACCGAACAATTAAAGGAACACGCAAAGTCGTTAAATTGGGATGGTATTAAATTTCCAGTTGCAGTGGATGAAAATGTTATAAGTAAATTTGAAAGAAACAACAACTTGAGCATCAATATATTCGGTTATGATTCTAAAGAAAAGGATATTTACCCACTAATAATAAGTAAAAACAAAAGTGAAAAGGCTATTGATTTATTGCTGATTTCAAATGGAAAAACAAAACATTATTGCTTGATTAAAAATTTTAACAAATTAGCTTCGGGACGAACTGAAACCAGTCACAATAAAATGTATTATTGTAAAAGGTGCTTAACAGGTCATCGAACAGTTGAGGGTCTTCAAAGACACAATGAATATTGTTCATTACACAGCACACAAAAAATAGTGATGCCAGCAGAGGGAACCACAGAGTATTTCAAGCATTACTGTAGATCAATGAGGGTTCCGTTTGTAATATATGCAGACTTCGAATTGTTTATCGAGCCTATTAGTTCTTGTAATCCGAATCCTGCGACGTCGTTTACACACAAGTTCCAGAAGCATACGCCTTGCGCGTTTTGCTATCACGTGGTATGCTCTGATGGCTCATTGTATAGTCGAGAGCCTGTTGTGTATTCAGCTAAGAATCAAACAGATGATGTCGCGCAATTATTTGTTAACTCTGTTGAACAAACCACTAAGGATATTTACAACACATTTAAATTTTCCAAGGAAATAATATTCACAAAAGATGATCAAGCTAAATACGATGCTGCGACCACATGTCATATATGCGAAGGTGAAAAAGGCGAGTTTAGGTTAGAAGGCAACACTGATAGCTATACAAAGGTTCGCGATCATTGTCACTTGACAGGAAAGTTTAGAGGAGCGGCACATTCAAAGTGTAATTTAGGGTATAAAATCCCTAAATTTATTCCTGTATTACTACACAATCTTTCTGGATATGACAGTCATCTATTTATTAAAAAGTTAAGTATTGGAGGACAAATTAGCTGCATTCCAAATAACGAGGAAAAGTATATTTCGTTCTGTAAAAAGGTTGTTGTTGACACGTATACAAACAAAAAAGGACAGGAAAAGCCTATTTATCGTGATATTAGGTTTATCGATACCTATAGGTTTATGCGATCGAGTTTGGATGCTTTATCAGGAAATCTTACCGATGATCAGTTTCATGAATTGGCTAAGGTCTATAGCGGTAATGAGTTTACACTCTTGAAACAAAAGGGCATCTTTCCATATGATTATGTGAGCTCTGTTGAAAAACTCGCAGAAACGTCATTGCCCCCAAAGGAAGCATTCTACTCAAAGCTCTCGGGTGAGGCTATTAGTAATGATGATTATGAATTTGTAAACAAAGTATGGAAGGCTTTTGGCTGTAAATCAATAAGAGACTACCTTGAACTCTACATAAAGAGTGATGTCTTGCTGCTAGCCGACGTTTTCGAAAACTTCAGAGATGCTAGCAATAAATACTATAAACTAGATCCGGCATGGTATTATACAGCGCCAGGACTATCTATGGATGCGTGTCTTAAGTTGACAAAGGTAAAACTTGAGCTTATAAACGATTATGACGTGTTGCTAATGTTAAAGCAAGGTATTCGAGGTGGGGTTAGTACAATTTCAACGCGTCTTGGTATTGGAAACAATAAGTATATGGGCAATGATTATGATGAAAGCAAAGACTCATCGTTTATCATTTATCTGGATGCTAACAATCTCTACGGGTGCGCGATGAGTAAGCCACTTCCAACCGGGGGGTTTAAGTGGATGAATGAAAATGAGCTTAACGATTGGAAAAACATTTCATGCACAGAAGGACAGGGGTGTATTTTAGAAGTTGACTTGGAATATCCTGATGAATTACATAATCTTCATAATGACTATCCATTAGCCCCTGAAAACATTATACCTAAGGGATCAAAAGTTAAAAAGCTTATTCCAAACTTGAACAACAAAACCAAGTATGTAGTACATTATGAAAACTTGCAGCAGTATGAAAAGCTAGGGCTCAGAGTTACCAACATTCACAGAGGAATTAAGTTTGATGAAAGCCCTTGGTTAAAAACATATATCGACTTGAACACTGAATTGCGAACAGCTGCAGCTTACAACTTTGAAAAAGACTTCTTCAAGTTGATGAACAACAGTGTGTTTGGAAAAACAATGGAGAACATCGAAAATCGTGTTGATATCCGATTGGTTAATAATATTACACAGGCGGAAAAGCTCCTTGCAAAGGTTAATTTCGACCGCTTGACTATATTTGATGAAAATTTAATAGCTGTACATATGAAAAAAACCAAGTTATGTTATAACAAACCCATTTATCTTGGAATGTCTATTCTAGACTTGAGCAAGACAATCATGTATGAGTTTCACTATAATTACATCAAGGCTAAATATGGACAAATGGCAAAGCTATTGTTTACAGACACAGACAGTCTTGTCTACGAAATTAAAACTAAAGATTTTTATGCAGACATTTCAAACGATGTTGAAAGACTGTTTGATACAAGCGAGTATCCAAAAGATCACCCCTCCGGAATTAAAACGGGTGTGAACAAAAAGGTTCTCGGAATGTTCAAAGATGAGGCAGCTGGAAAACAAATAGAGGAATTTGTAGGACTCCGAGCTAAACTGTATTCTTGTAAAATGTATGAAGGAAAGGAAAACAAAAAGTGTAAGGGGGTAAAAAAGAGCGTTATCGAAAACACCATTACACACAACGATTATAAAAACACGCTGTTTTCTCGTCAAGAAGTGCTAAGGTCAATGAACGTTTTCAGATCATACGCGCATGAAATATATACTGAAACGGTCAATAAGGTAGCTCTTAGCGCAAATGATGATAAGCGTATTATACTAAAAGACGGTATTCATACAATGGCTTATGGACATAACCTCCTAAGAAAAAAACAAAATGAGCAATAATCTCACAGACAATCAAAAAATAATAATAACAAAGTTTAAGAGCGTGGGTGGGCGTGTTGTCCCCAACATCCCCATATACAGCACGTTCTCAAGCACATCACAACTTATTGATGTCGCAAAGCAACTAAAAAGCTTAAACGTTAGAGTAAGGTATGTGCGCGACAATTATCCACGTCATCCCAATATGCCGGGAACACACTGGACGGCATGAATCAAAAACGGTCATAAAAACAAAACATTAATAGCACTATATAAAATGAGTTTTAATACCGAAAAGTATATTAATGTTGAAGGAGTTGTCTTACCAAACGAACCTCTATCCAATTTCCAGTTAATAGATGCCGCTAAAAAGTTAAAAATTAAACACTTTAGGGGTGTCTATGTTCGCGATGAACTTCCGAAAAGCCCTAAAAAGGAAGAGTGTGGAATTCTAAATCTATGCGACTCGCGAGGAAATGGTACACACTGGACTGCATGGATCAAAAACGGTCATGAAAAACTGTACTTTGACAGTTATGGGTTAGCACCGCCTGTTGAACTCGTCAGCTATATAAGGAATCCTGTGTATTATAATAGCGAAAGAGTACAAACGGATGGTGAGGTATTTTGTGGTCACCTATGTCTTTACATTCTTAAACAATGTGAGAGCGTAAGCTTACAACATGTAATAAACTCATTGTATTAAAAAAAAAATGTGTATATAAAAATGTCTGTAAACGTATTTGGTAAAACATACGCAGGATCGTCGCAAAGAGTGATTTCAGGAGGGGTTACATTATCACAGGCCATTAATACGTTCTTAAGGCGAGATGGTAAAAATGCCGCTGACGCAAATATTAATATGGATTCTCACAATATAATCAATGTATTGGATCCTGCTAATGCTCAAGACGCTGCAACGAAAAATTATGTTGATAATCGCGCTGTTTCAAAGTCTGGAGATACTATGACTGGTGAACTAAAAATGCGTTCTAACAAAATAAGAAGTGTTGGTGATCCTATTAATGCTCAGGATGCTGCAACTAAAAGTTATGTTGATAAGCATCTTCCATTAGCAGGTGGTGCTTTAACAGGTGTACTAAATATAAACTCTAACAAAATAATCAATGTATTGGATCCTTCAGACGATCAAGACGCTGCAACTAAACATTATGTTGATAAGCATATTAGTAAAGCTAAAGAAAACATAAGTGTGCCATGTTTGAGTGGATATATTCCTATTTTGGAAGGAAATGTTAGTGTAACTGGGTTTATTGTTACTTCAAGCGCAGTAATTGGTCAATCTTTTAAACCATATCATGCTTTTAACAATCTTACTGATAATGGGTGGGCTACTCGGGGTTCAGGATCGATTACAATTGAGTGTCCTGAACCAGTAAGAATTTGGAGAATTGCGCTATTTGCTGTAAAAGATAAAACTGTTACAAAATGGATTTTTGAAGGTAGCAAAAATGCTAGAGAATGGTGTATTCTTCTTCAATCTAAGGATAAGCTGTATGGTACTAGTTCTGCTGTTACGTTTTTTTCTATACCACCTTTTCCACCTTCTACAACTATTGATGATTATAAATTTTATAGACTTACTATAAGCTCAGGTGCACCTGATGAGGAAATTGGTATTCAATATATGCAAATGTATGCTTTATCAAACTAATTTAACTAAAGCATCCT
Source organism: Dreissena polymorpha (assembly GCF_020536995.1). Lineage (NCBI taxonomy): Eukaryota > Metazoa > Mollusca > Bivalvia > Myida > Dreissenidae > Dreissena > Dreissena polymorpha. Next base: position 14,861,584 of record NC_068362.1, on the reverse strand, counting down.
TAATATAAAAATGAGATTTTATCCGTTTTTTCTAGAATGTAGTACGCGTGAAACTGATAAGGAAAATAAGAGGTATTTGGAGCTTCTAGGGTTCGGAAAATGTGGTATGATTATTGACAAAGACGATGGAACGTCTACCTTATTAAAATTCAATAAAACGTTTAAAATACCAAAAACATACAGCGTCCAACTGCATGATGAACTTAATCAAATGCTCTGGACTAAAAACGATGAGTTTGAAAAGATGGAAGCAACCATTAAAGAGTCAATGAAACAGTGGGTGAACGTTAAAAAACGGAATCAACTTAGGTTGATTGACAAATACGTGTTAAACTTAGAGTGTGATATAAAGGAGAAAAAATATCGCAAAGGTGCTATTACCACGGCATTCTTACTCGGAATGATCAAACCAAACGACATTGTTTACCAAGACTTTGAAATTAAACATATAAACGAAATATTTTTCAAAGGCCTTCACGAATAATGGTAGTGGTCAAAAGTCCTCGAGCCGCCGCGTTTGCGAATGGGATGCCGCCCCGAGCTTGACTTTTCGGAAATATGTAATATCTTGAAAAAGATATTATACATTTATATATATAGAGAATTTCCTGGGGGATATATAATATCTTGAAAAAGATATTATACATTTATATATAGAATTTCCTGGGACACGGATGGGAAACGGATGGGAAACGGATGGGAAACGGTTCTGTCCCAGAAGCCTAGTTTTCCCTCTACTATGGCTATCTTTCAATAACTGCTCCTGGTAGATAAAGGTTATTCAATTTTTTGGTGGCGTACGTTTTGAAAGACTGTATGAATGCATTCGTTATCGCATGATCCTGACACAAAACTTTAAAATCTTAAAGGAATAGAAACGCGGTTCGGGTCTGAAAAATCGTGTGCGAAATTTGTATATCCGTACAATGTAGACAAATCATTTAAGCTAAGTAATCACTAGTTATACATATATTTTTAATTACATATTTGTATTATATAATGCTATAGAAATGTGAGTTAAAATGATTTTATTATTATAAACATTAAGTTTATTGTTGTTCATGTTAAATTTTAAAAACCTTCTGTCGATATTCGACACGTATAGTTACGATCAATGTAACATTCAAATGCCAACTAATCTTATATATACAGTATATGATGATGTGAAGAATCTTTAGTATACTGACTGTGTAATGATTATATGCATATACAGTGACTATGTGTAAAATTATATATGCATACTATATGTGCAAAGGCTATTGGTGTCTAACATATGATATAGTGCGTTTAGTTAGCAAGCGTTTTATAATATAATTGAGTACTTATTTCAGAACTTACAAATAAGCAACATACTCGCTATTCCACTTATTTCATGCCATTTTCAATTGCAAAATGGACCCAAACACCAACTTCCTGTAATAGACGGACCATGAGACCAGGTTAGTGTTCTAAGCGTTCTAGATGACTCGGCCAGACATCCGGCTGTACGTCAAGTGTGACGCCACGCTCTGCGAAACGTCAGGCGTGACGTCATCTCAGAAGTGTGATCAGACGCCGCACTGCACGAAACAATGGTCTCCTTGAGCAAATGTCTTGATTGACAAGGTTAAAGCTCCGTAAACACTGAAATCGACAAATATTTAGTAAATATTTCGTAAAAAAAAATTAACACATAAACAATAAGTGTCCCTTGTAGCAGTGGCCAATAATTCAACGCTATATGTTGTCAGGTAACATAAATTTGACGAGATGCAAAATGCTCGTTTTAAATGATTGTGTTTCATTATATTCCACGTGAATTGCCCACTTCGATATCCGAACATTAACAAGTGAAAGCGAGATTGGCTCCGGGTAGAGTCGGAAGCATGACGCAGTTCTCATGAGATAAAAATTTAAGAGCGAATATTTATACGAAATAAACGATAATCTTTTGCTGATACTGCTGGAAAGTGGGTACCATTTACAACATTAATACGAGTAATAAAGGGTACACAACGGCGAACAATACCTGTCTCGGCATGGAAGTCGCAATCGTGATCTTCACGTCGTTACCCCCCCCCCCCCCATGTACTTGGATGTTATTACCGATTTAAACAGGTAATGTAGCTCGTGAAACATCGTCTTATGTCATATATATCCGTCTTTCCGACGGATTTCCTATGCGTGGACGCCTTTTTGCAGTATCCACTCGGGAGAGAGGACTCGGGATCATATCCCTCAAAAGGGAAATTGATTTATTTAAAGGGCTTTCCGAGCTAATATATTTATCTGAAAAAAAACATTCCAATAATAGTGTTGTTAATAATATATTAAAAGACATTAAATTACTGAACTATTTGCAACAACTTATTTTTTATCGAACCAAACCGTCCTTAATAGTTTGGTACAATTTCTCAAACTTAAATAAATGTTGCAGCATACTTACAATAGAAAACTTGCATAGAAAGGGAATACGACTAAAATGTTGTACTACTGTTCTAAACCCGCAATACAAAGTCATTTGTTTACAGGATTGTCGCTCAAATATAGTTCTTCAGCGACCTTTACGATGAATTATAAATTTCAGTGCTTTTACCGGTAATAACATTTTTATTGTTTAGCATATGGAAGTTTACACTAATTAAGGTGTATCAAGTGCAATCAAAACACCAATTTCCGAAGTTTTTTTCAATATGTATCCTTTTGAGGTAGGTTTGAATTTAGAGTCCCAAAATACGTTATGTTTGTCATTTCAATCGGATTTTTATCACACTTACCGATGTCAAATGCAACTTAGGTGCATGGCCTAACAATTATCTAAACAGTAATCCAACAGTTTACTCAAATATTAGTTTTCATTTTTTTATTGTAAAAGAGACATAAATTAATCCATGATATAATTGTGTGGGTATTTGCAACCACAGTGTCCTCTGCCCAGATTGCATCCGTATTACATCTCAATTTATTTGCATTGTTTCTAAGTGTATTTTTGTGTTGGGCAAATCGCATTGACGCGATCCATTTTCTTATACTTTTCAAGTTCATCATACCGCAGCGCCTGTACATATTAAGTCAATTTTAAATCCATGGCGTCATGAAAAATCTAGATAACAATAAATATTTTTCATAAAAAATGATGCGTATAAGATAAAATCGATTTGCTTAAGGAATTTTGTTATAAAAAAAACTGACGAATATACTATAAACCAGTTTATTGACTATGTAGCGACAAACTCTACACAGATGTGTGGGATAAGAAAAAGTTTTCAAAGGAAACATGGCAAAAAAATGTTGAATCACCAACACAAAAATTATTTCAACAGATTTTACGAATCGTAACGTAAAAAAGTAAACACAAATTACATTTAAATTGTAACCATTGAACAACAAATTTGATAACAAAAAATGGGACGGTTTCTTACATTAAGATAAAGTATATAACATGACCAAACGGACATGTTTAGTGATTATATACCAATGATGTGTACTCAATTTTCACCAACGATATTACTAATCGGGTGCGTTGCGTTTCACTGTTCACATGCTTTCGACACGGGAAGAACATAATTGGCGTCCATAAGATGATTTTTCGGTACCAGATAAAATACGATATTTAATTTTTGATTCGCACATATAGGGTACATTATATGTATCTTCAATTACTCTGTAAGGGCGACAAAACGCACATTTAGTTGAATATACAACATAAGTTAAGAAAACCCGTTTTGCACTTGCTGACAAATAATTAAATAATTGTTCAAACAACATTTTGCAATTATTGGTGGTGTTTAACAATTATAATTAATTAAACACATAGACAACCGTTGTGTTTAAATTTCAATATTGTATTTATTTATGTTTTTTTATCTATTTAAAGTATGTCTCAATGACCGAAATGGACCGAAACAAGTTAACATTTATTTTTAATATTTTAACAATGTATGCTCAAACGGTAATTATTAAACCGGGAAGATATTATATAAATTAATTTAAGGTGGTGTTTGAATTTGGTATTATATTTGTGACCAATCGATGTAAGATTTGGGACTAAGATGCATGTTATTGAGAAAAATCAGCAGATCGCTAGAAAACATATTATTCAGCTGAGAAATAAAGATCCGAATTGGGTTTTTTCAAGAACATTTAACTCCTAATTAATTACTTATCAAACACTTAAAAGATTAATTTATAGTTTGATAAAATAATTAAGTCGGAATATTTAATATTAAAGGCTTACTTATTTTTAAGAAGAACATATGCAATCAGATTCATCTAAGACTTGTACCTAAACATTGTATTTAACTGAATGGCATAAGAGAAATTAACATCCATGTAAGTCCTTTTTAAAAAGAAAACTCTAGTGTAATTTAAAATGTATCCATCTGTGTTCACCTGAATAAAATTTAGGGTTTCGATAAATAAATGTCAATTATCATGTTCCGATTTAAAATTATAACCTCTTTTTGTATTGATAACACAATTTTCCGGATTAACCGATTGTAAATATTGTTCTTCTTTATCTGATAGGGGCTTGAACAAATATTTCGCTACTTAATGAAATGGTTAATTATATATTTGATATTATATCAGACCCGTAATTATTCGTACTTTTATCAAGCAAGTTTCAAACTAGTTGGTCAATATCCACTGCCCCAGTTTATGACAAATGATCTAGTACAGGCCGGTACATGCTTTTTATACTATCTGCAAGACAAATTTTATCAATATCATCATCATCATCATCATCATCATCATCATCATCATCATCATCATCATCATCATCATCATCATCATCATCATCATCATCATCATCATCATCATCATCATCATCATCATCATCATCATCATCATCATCATCATCGTCATCACCATCCCATACTCATCATCAATATCATCAATATCATCAATATCATCACCATCATCTTCATCATCATCATCATCATCATCATCATCATCATCATCATCATCATCATCATCATCATCATCATCATCATCATCATCATCATCATCATCATCATCATCATCATCATCATCATCATCATCATCATGTTTTAGAACAAACAGTACATTTTTTTTCGACAAAAGTAGAGCTAGTTGTGACAGTTTTGTACTTGTTTAGCACTTTCCAGCTTTATTTTATTGTGAATGATATTGATTGTATGTGAACCCGGGGCACATTCAAGTTGTTCATTCTCGTTACAATCGACCAAAGTCACATGCACCGGACGTTTTCGTAGAAGCAGGATCGCCTAGGTACATGTTTGAAGCTTTTGTACCAATAATTGTTTCAGAACAAACGGTATTTTTGACAAAAGAGGAGCTAATTTTGGCAGTTTAGGACTTATTTAGCACTTTCCAGCATTATTTTATTGTGAATGATATTGATCGTATGTGTATTTTGGTGTAGATGCGGCAAACCGCAGTACCCGGAGGACACACAAACTGTTCATTTTCGTTACAAGCAAGCAAAATTGCATGCACAGGAAGTTTTTGAAGAAGCAGGATTGCCTAGGTATATTACGTCTAGCGCGATTTCTGCCAAAAGATAAGTCCCACCGTGGACGTTTTTTTGTCAGCGTGGGCAATCACCGTGATCTGAAGGTGTTTCCATCGTGATAGATCGCGAAGACAGTGGGTGAGCACCGCGGGCGTTATCGGGAAATTGAACACACTGTGGACCACCGCGATCGCCATGGACCACAGCGGCCACGATATAGTTTCTGCATGAAGTTTATTACTTACTTATTTCAATAATTGCTTGTATTCACATGTTGAAAATGCTTTCTCGTTTGTATACGTATAGCTTGCCAATATTCTCATATACACATGTTACATGAACTTATAATTTGATATCAGACTCTTTTAGTGATTTCCTGTCTCTACTGTTTGTCTGTCTCTACGTGTATTGATTTGAATATACATTTGATACTTCGGCAGTCAGTATTCAATTCAGTGATATTTTAGTGAAACAAAATCAGTTGAAATGTTGCCCAATGACTATTTATATAACTGTTTTGTTCAATAACAATTTCATTTCGTCACATATTTTAAAGAAAAACGTAAAAGATGGAAGGAATATTGTGATAACTATTGATTTATTCAATATAACAATATTAAGATTATTTCTTTCACGTGTTTTAAAATATGTAGTGAAATCAGTTTTAATACGGGACATGTACAAAAAAGATATACATGTACTAAATATTATTATTTGTAACATTATCTTGTATGTTAATACATTATTATGACATGAAAAATAAAAATCTCGTCAGCGATGCTATTATCTATTATCTCGTCCTCATGATCCGGAAAACATATTCTTGGTCGTACATGAAATGAAAAGAAAAACAGTTTTTAAACAAGCTCACTGTGATAGCATGACTCGTTCAATTTCTTATCAATATGTCTTATCGAGACTGAAAAAATCTATATACATGTACATTTTTACAGTGCTTAACATGTACATTAATCGAAGCAAAGATTTATATTGTGATAAATATCGATGTAAATATTATAAGTAAATCAATAAATGCTCATCATGTTAAGATTCCTTCGTATACGTTGTTTACATATGTATCGAAACAAACGTGTAATGAACAAAGCACAGGTATACAAATAGTCACTCGCAAAAATGACAAATGATCTTTTCGCATGTCTTTGATATTAAAATATCACTGAATTGATACCGATGTCTAAAATTAACACATGTATGCGAATCAAAACAGGTCACCATAGAAACAGTCAATCAGTAAAACCGTCTGATACATGCAACATGTGTTAATTAAATTGATGGCGAGCTAAAATATGTACAAGAACAAGCAAGCATTTTCGAAATGCTAGCAAACTCAATTATGTAAATATAAACAAAATGTAAAATGTCATGCAGAAAGGAACAAATGCCGATTTTAGTATTAAGTATTACATAGAAATAAAACTATATTATCTAAATGTACATGTTTATTCACAAGTACCTGAAATTAAACGGAAAATGGTTAGACCAGGATGATCCACCGTAAGATTTAGTGCCCGATATCGCCCGCGCGCGAGTTCTTATCAACATTTTAAATCGAGCCTGTCACCGCAATTAGCCACGGCGACATCACTGCGTTCCTCGGTGTTCCATGGTGTATCGCGGTAATGAAAGTATTTTTCACGATAGGCTGAATCAATGTGATGCGTGACGGAAGGCAAACATTGCTCTAGACGTAGTGTATAAAGCTTTTGTACCAACCATTGCTTCAAAACATTTTTTTTGACAAAAGAAGATCTAACTGTGACAGTTGTTGGCTTGTTCAGCATATTAATGTCGTACTTCTCGTATGTTCATTACATGCATTAAAAGACTTCTTGATATTAAGTAACCATAATACAGATTCTTGATAATCTTAAAATACAATGTTGATGAAACATCAATACACAAAAATGATGACATTATTTCACATTATTTTAGAACACCGAAATATCAAGAATAAAGCAAACCTAAACAAACACGGCATGAGATCGGAAAGCAATATTCCGAAAACTCACCTGAACAACGAGCAAAACGATCACCAGATAACGAAATAGTAACTTACTACAATGAACGTGAACGTGGTTTGGGATACGAATACCAAACACAGGCTCAACTTCCGCCTAACAGAACTCACCAAGGTGTCTGTCGAAAGCTTTGCAAACATGACCATACTATTGTACAAATAATCAAATACTTGCGTTATATTGAAAACAACAGTTTAATTACTGCATTCAGCATTATGTTTTGTTACGAACTTTGCAGCCAGCAAGCAGATGCTTTACGGTGTTTACGTAAATGTGGTATCTTTCATTGAAGAATACGAAGCGAGGACAAGCATTGGTACACGATTGCCGAGATCAAATACTCTATTAGCCGATCAGTCGGCAAAATTACTCGAAGATGTATGTGCTACTTTGTTCATGTTTAGTGCTGATTTAATTGTGTGCGTCAAAGATTTTTGTATGACTAAAGGAATTTTTTAATCGCAGCATATAATTCTGCTTTGATGCGAAAGGTGGAAAGCGCAGTTCAAGCACAACTGTTCGTCTTTGAAATGCACAGCAAGCCTTGTCCAAAAGAGGTTCGAGAAATTGCTAACAAGGACTTAAGAACGAAGACTCTTGTGTGGGCTGCCGTGAGGGAGGAAAATAACATGGGGCATGGGGAAACTGACATATTTTTGTGTCAGCTATATGAAATTCTTGCTTACGGATAAACTCATCATAATATGTTTGATAATCCGAGGTAACAAACGTTAATAATCATTAATATGTTGCGCTCTGTCTAATATATTTAATATAGCTTTGGATGTATCTTGCGAATCAAGTATTTTGTTTCCTGAGGGAGGTTGTATTACGTAGAACGATGAAGGAAACGCTTCCATATATAATGTTTGGTAAAAATGAAGCCGACAAGTTAGATGATTCATTTAGACAAGATCCCAAAAAGATGGCATCCAGTCCGGATACGAGAACTGCTGACGCCGACTTTGCTTTTCAACTAGGTTTGTGGTTCATAAAATATTATTAAAATATCGACAATATTTCATTTTATTATTAATCAGTGTCCTTGAATATATACTGATTCATGCTCATGGCATATTGTCATTATATTGAAACAGTGTGAATGCAAATACATTTTAATGACAATTATTAATAGTAATCTTTTCAAATGTATCATTCGCCCATAATTTTGCAATGCCTAATATGCTAGTTTACGGATAATTGTGGTAAAAAAGCTCTGATTAATTTAAACTCATTATTTTTTAGAAATAAAGTAAGCACAATTTGCGATATTTAAAATCCAATCATTAATCTGTGAATAGTTGCACTACAGGTGCCCGCCGCATAGGAAGACAATGCTCGGACTTCAAACAGCAATTGGACGCAGACGTGAATAGGTTGCACAAATACGGCATTGACTGTCTGCAATGAAATTATTTTTAACTTATTGACTGTTTGTGTGGTCTAATATTTTACATGAAGGTATATTTTAATACTGTTTTAAACATATTGATATTCGTGTGTTTGGTATTAATATCAACATATTAAAATAATTCCCATACTTGAAGATTATGCTTTTCGTTCGAAGCGGAAAGTATTTAAGAATTGCTATGCTTATATCGACTTTTATCTTATTTTATGACCCTGCATTACAAAACTGCATCTTGGTCATAAACACATCCGTTTATTTGCAAACACATGCAGTACATGAATGAAATTGTTTTCATTTGTTGCTTTGTGTTGACATCCAGTGTCGTATAATTAGCTATATGACACATCAAAACAAAATAAGCAAAATATATGACAATAAAGTGACCTACGATTAGCCTAATCGGTACGCTCTTTAGTTTGGAGCAAAGAAAAACGCCTATTGATTTGTAGGCAAATACATAAGTGGTCAAAGTTTCAGTTTTGTAAATATGCGCTTCCATACGACATATACAAGTATTGCATGGTTATTGGTTGACATTCGATTATTTATGTAAGTTTGCATTCGAAAATTTGAAAACAAAGCACACTTCTTAATGACGTTATTTTTCCGCAGCATATAATGTCCATGAATATATGTCCAAAGAGATATTAGACAGTTAATGCCAAATGATATAGTCGACGAAATCACGATTCATCATGGTTGTGTTAAACATTTATAGAGTGACAATCCTGCTCACTGTTCAGACAACTCGTGTTATAAATCACACCATATAATTACAAAAATGAAATGCATCATATATTTAGTGCAAGGAACACGTTACGTCTCTATTTTTTGTATCTCCGTAATGGATGTGCAATATCTGTCAGAAAGTGTTGTTTCACGTGTGTAGGTTGCGTAAAATGCAAGCCACATTCAGATGGGTCTTCCTGATATGTGTTTGCATCTGTCAGTTTGTAAACGTGTACAACTACCAAGTTGTTGAGTGGCCCTTTTTAATATAAAAAAGTCAAACTCCATAAAGTAAGACGCTCGTGTTGAAAACGCTCGTTTACCTTAAACTGTCGATGTGTTTTGTTCAAGTAAGACTCTGCGTCTACAGCATCATGGTCATTTAGGCTTTCAAAATAAGTCAATATTATTGAAACTGTCTTTTCCGTGAATGTTTCGTTAGTTGTTAATTTTAGACGTTGATTTGGGAAGTATTATGGATTTCACTTTTGTCTTTTCACGAGTAGGCTATGGCAAGACAAAGCTGGGTTTCTAGTTCTATGTGAAAAATATCAAATATTTAAATTCAACATATTCTTAATTTTTAATAAAGCATTATATACTACACAATTATGAAAAAACAAGTGGTTATCGAAATCATAACTTGGAAGCCTACCAAATAACTGACAGTACACCTCGCTATAAACAAAAGCGCTAACATGCTTGTCAACTTAAATTGTTCAACCTATCAACACACGAAACACTCACTAATTTGAAGTCAAAATTTAACATACAAGGGCTTAACAAACAGTCATTTTTTTAATTTTGTTATTGCAGAATGCATAAACTTTTTTCTGATCATATATAGTGAGAGTTGTGTCCGCAATTATACGCCATTAGTATTGTTTGTAGCATACTTTTAAGAATGTGACCGTAGTTGGCCCTCTTAAGGATCATAGCCTCTACTTTGTTGAGAGTTCTTTGCATTTGATTTGTAGAACCTCGTCGAGTCTTCTCTTTGCCTAAAAATGGAGCGCATTCGCTTATATTAAACACGGTGTGTTAAACAGTGTTTGCAGTTAGTATGTTCTTAGATTCGCGAGTGAATGTGTTGGTAAAACAAAGGGGAAACGTGTTGTGTCTGCTTGAATTAATTGTACGGATGTTGCGGGGTGAGTACTGTTATTTGCTTCTGTCATAGACGGATTGCTAACTTTTAAATTTCGTAGGGTTTTATTAACACATTTCCGGCGTTTATGATATCTTTTGAAATCTGTGATTTGTGAATATAACGTCTGTGACTTTTTTGTTTTAGAAAGTGCTTATATACGCTTCACAAGGATTTCTGTTTTGTTCTAATCGACTATTCATTTATTAGTAGTATAGACGTTAGAAACAAAATAACAGATACAATCTCTTTGTATATATATCCACATTTCTAAAACCTTTGCTGGCGGATGTCTCCGATGTTTTTATACGAACTTCTTAGGCATTAAGCATACAGATAAATGCAAACTAGAATAAAATGTGTTCCTTGCAATTTGTATTTACAATCAATTAGATTTATATCTCACGTAAATGTAATTTCACTAAAAATAAATGCTTCGGTTAAAAAATGTGATAAAAAACTCGCATGACTTAATATTGTTTTTAAAAGCATAGTAAAGCCAATAAATGCAGTGTTGAGATTAAAAATAATATTAAATGCTTTTGAAAATGTTTAATATAGCTATATACCTAGTAATTACAATTGTGGATTAAACTTGTATCGTTATCTCAACTCCGAGAAAGTAAAGCCTAGATGTTCAAATTTCAAAGGCATTTCATTTTCACTTTATTTGTTTCAAATGAGATCTAATTGGATCGTTTTCCACGAACTGGCAATGATATTAATATATATATATATATATATATATAACATGAACATAATACATATGTTTATAACCTTATTTGAAACGTTTCAAACTAAGAATTTGTATTTTAAACCAGTTTTAATATAACGAGCCTGTTTCTTGATCAAAGAGTTTACTTTTTTGTTATGATATTAAAGACTCTTAAGTTTTTTTGCAAAATAAAATGATTTTTGTATCGAAAGTTATTTAACGTAATATACATATTAACAGGAAATGTCCGTTTACATAATAATAAAATTTATACAAGGCAAATACAATTAATTTTGAGCAAACCTAATATATCACTTCATCTAATAGAATTGATTTTAATAGCTCTTATAACGAAAAGGGGTCTGAGTTATCAATCTACATCGAGTCATGGATTGTAGGTACACGACTCTGACGCATCAACATGATATGTGTTCTTTATATAGTTAAGTTATTAAGAATAATAAAATAATGCCATGGACGGAAATATACGCGTCATAAAATTGACTGCATATATTGCCATTGACTCCATTTTTGTTTTCTGGTTATCGAATTGTTTGACGTTTGTTTCAATGAAACAAACAGCATGTTTGGTGCATTTACGATGAAAACTGTACGAGTTAGAGAACTGAGGCGCGAATTTGTTTGTTTTTGTTGTACACATAAAGGGACTTAACTCTGAAGTGCCTGGTGTACATTCGCTTGTTATTAACCTTGATCGCCATTTAATCTAAACAATCATGTTTAAACAGTTTGATTAAGAGTCAGTGAAAATTTTACTCTAAGAGATAGCCATCTCAACTGCTAAGGGTATTCCCAAATACTCAGCGTTAAGAGACTGTTGTATAGATAAAAAAAGATTAAAATTCATTCTGTATGATAGCAATCATTAAGGATAATTTATCATCTCGAGTAATAAAGCTGTGCACGGCAAGAACTTAATGTTACTGTTACGTAATGAATATTTGAACATTATCTATTTAACCTTTGAAAAATAATTTATTTGCAAAAAGAACAAGTTCATGGTTTGGCCTTATGTTAACAAAAATAAAATTATTTAATGGCTTGGCTTTATTACAAGTTAAACATTTATTTATCCAGCCAACTTCTGCATGTACTGATAGGCCAAAGTGTCATTAATTAATTACACTCATTCGATAATTAGCTGACTGTTCCAAATCATACATACTACCGTCAAGTGTATCATCGGTATTTAACCAGTCACTGTATGTACTAAATCAAAGTAGTTCAGTCCACGATAGACGACAGGACATTGCGGTCACAGATTGTGTTGTTGTCCTGGGGAAGCCCCGGACCTTTAGGCGGCCGCATATAGCTTGTTACTCAGAATGTTTTACGAAAATTGGAAAATGTTGAGTTTGTATGTTATCAGTAAAAATAAATTGCAATGAAATGAGTTGTGCACGTTTATCGTGTTTCATTGACTACGTTACATAACTAACACTGTTATGTTCGCAAAAATATGAGAATCTAAATCTATCATTATCACGACCGTGTATCATGGGCGCAATCTCTTTCTAAGATGCATTTGAAAATGAGCCTATTCTACTTCCAATGTGGCACTAAGGACATAAAGTTTTTAAAAGTGGATGAGTAAGTGAGTTAGTGAGTGAGTGAATGAATGAGTGAGTGAGTGAGTGAGTGAGTGAGATGAAGGAGATTAGTGCCGTTAAGATGATACGAGATGTGAACTTAATGAAAGGGTGTTAAGAAAACATATAGGAGAAATGGTGTGTATTAGATGTGAGAAGCGTACATGAAGATTTAGCTGACACACGTATGTCACGCGCGATCATGGCGATAATCATAACAAGGTATAGCACGTCCTATTTTAGTGATGATTTCACTCGTTATCATTTTGAGACAGTTTCGTTCAGACCTCTATTACAATCATGGCTTGTTTAACCTTTCAACAGAAATTCATGACCATTGACAAAGCCGTTTATGTCACTTCAGTTATCGCAGACTATCTGCTCAAGACATCGACGTATCATAAACACCTCTTGATTATTTGCCCTTGTACTGAGTGTTAAGATTAGAAGAGTAACCCAAATAATATGGTTATCTTTCAATAACTGCCTCTTATAGATAAAGGTTATTAAAGTTCGTTTTGGCGTACGTTATTAAAGACTACATGTATACATGCTTTATCGCATGATTCTGCCAAAAGAATTTTCAAAACAGTAACGGGGTTCGGGTCTGAAAAAACTTTCAGTGCGAAAATGTAATTTCCATAAATTGTAAAAACATCTTTTAACTAAGTGATCACTAATTTTAATTATAGTTTTACCTATATATTTGTATTATTTAATGCTATAGAATATACTTGCCACGCACGTCAAGATAAAGGTGACTGGTATGATAGATATATACACATCTTGCATAATAGACATTAACTTCTGGTTAAGTAGTTTCTTCAAATATGATTGTTCTTTAGTCAAACGACACCGATATTGTCCACACAAACCAACTGGTATAGAACCATGATCCGAAGTACAATTTAAGTATGCGTTACATCAACTGGGAGCTTGATATAAACTGTCACATTCAAATTATCTAATCCGTTCACAGTCACGTGACTTACAACCAATCAGGAGGCGGTTATCAATGACCTATGCATTAGACGATCCAATCGAAGTTTTGCCATCGATACAAATTTCATGCAGGTATTTCTTATGTAAATAAATTGTAAAGGATTTCATTTATCATTTACAAGACGTATGTTTATGGAATGCCTCCGAAACGTCAACAAGCTATTTGTGTGACAATATCACAAAACAAACAAAAGAGACTTCAGAAGGAAAGAAAACTTGCTACAGGACTTTTATACCGGACAAGATTGCCATTTCCCTTTTTATACGACTAATGTTCACTTCCCTCGTACATGCATTACAATGTACTAAACGATCTTTATTTCTTTAGTAATTGAATATGTTAAGATACTTTTACAAAACACTCTCACATTCAAGATTAAGATAAAAACCATTGAAAAGTGATATCATTATATAAATCGTGTTTTTTTTCTGCAAGAAAACATAGTTGCGATGTATACAGTAAATACTATTGTATTAATTTTGCATCTTCTATAAACAACTATATACAACGAAATATGTATATCCGTTTGCATCCTCTAAGTAACTGCTCCTTTAATTAATCTCCTACTGGATCTTTCGAAAACTAAAAAAAAAAACTTCCGCTAGGTGAATTCAACTTGGTAGGTGGATAGATTGCCACATAGTGAATAGTATTTTCTTGATTTCGACAGACCAAAGTTGTGGTTGTTAAAGGCATTGAAGTAATTTAAAACAAAATCAACATCTAACCCTAACCCTGTGGCTCTTGATTTATAAAATTTGTTATACAAAACAAATATATATCTGCTCCCTAAAATTATAACAACTGTCTATTAATTCAGAATTGATGGTGGCGTCGAATGTTTCCTACCGTTGTGTGTGTTTATGTTTGAATAAATTTAAAGATTCAAAATGTGGAATGTGGCCTCAAAATAGTGTTATTTTTATCATATAATATCGGTTATCTTATGCGTTCATTAAATACCATTTCACCAGTTTTCGTGTCAAGCTTATCAATATGTATGTATTAAGGTAAGTACATATTCAGGTCGTTTGATTATTCATCGTCATATTACGATCGGATGTTAACGTTTTTAATGCCTTGAGTAAGATATCCAGATCGCTATCACGCATTGTATTACATTCATTTATTAAATTCTTTATAATCTTGATAGTTATGACCTGTTTTTTGTTTTGTTGAAAACTAATATATACCACATCATTTTATCAGACTTCAATCATGTATGTATAAACTAAAGGACCGTGAAGGTTCAATATAAATGTAACTCTTAGGCATTAACTTTAATATCATCATGGATCGTTGTGTAAAGTAACCGATTTCGTCCCACTCTAACCTGCAATTAATCAGATGTATGACTAACTCAGTAATGATGGAACTACTACATGTTGTTTATGAAGCTTACATGAAAACCTATCCTTTGATCGCATGGTAGGCCAATCGGTTGTTTGTGTCAATAATGCTTAAACACGGTTTGCGCTACAAAGAACATACATTTTCTATACAAGAATATAGAATGTATTAAGTTTGTGAGAGCTTATATAATAATATTTCGTTTCAATATACTCCACGTGCATATGTGCACTTCAAAGACCTTGATCGTTGCACTGTGCTTTTGTCCTGAATTTGGTCTGTGTATCATTGTATCACCTCGTGGTCGATCTTAATCGCTATATCGTGATATCATGTGATGTTCTGTATTTGTAGGCCGTAATAAATGTAATGTCGCATGTATTGGTTTTCTAAAACGGGACAAAGTATAAATGTAACGTTCCGTTTTATATTTATTTAACCTTGGGCATTTAGTTGATTTTGTTAGTCCCGTCCATTGAAAGAAATGTGTCCTACATGTGAGCTACTAGACCTTTACCATATTAGGTAAGTTGTTGCAAGTTGCTCGTTATGCGTTGTCGGTCAATATGTATATTCCATTATCATCTCCTTAAATGCGTGGCAGATTCATCTTCACATACATGAAACATCCTAGATTGCCCGTACAATTCATTAAGGGAGCACTTAAAATATCCGTCCTTATCACCAATCATACTATTTTTGATGGTATGTTGCGCAATCACTAGATTCATTATTGGACATGCTATATCGTTTAGAGGTCCTCTATTGACGCTCATAATCATCAACCACTCGGCCTATCTTGGATAGCTGAGATAAACTTCGTAGAACGGACAATGCCCTAACTATCCATGATTTAAGTGGAACATGATTACTGTCGATAAATATTGTTTGCATTGTTTAAACAATTCACAACACCACAGTCAACAGTAATTTGAATACCGTGTGAATATTTCTGATTTGAAATCTGTACTTGTATAGGGTTTCTGACAGTGAATTATTTTGACCTTGCACTAATATTTTCACTGTAAATGTTAACTGCACAATGGGCATGTCGGTGGGCATGTAGTCTTGTTGTATTTTAAGGAATACTTCAATACCGATACAGACGGTACAGACGATA